>NW_007259689.1:1063993-1064473 GCF_000164805.1 Carlito syrichta | reverse complement strand
CGGGCTCCGAGGGTGCCGCCGCCGCCCGCCCGCCGGTTGTGCCCCCGCGCGCGCGCGTGGCAGGGTGTGTGTCTGCGCCGTGGCCGCCGCCGCCGCCGCCGCCTGTCGCCGAGCCTGGCATCGCCGA
Source organism: Carlito syrichta (assembly GCF_000164805.1). NCBI lineage: Eukaryota > Metazoa > Chordata > Mammalia > Primates > Tarsiidae > Carlito > Carlito syrichta. The sequence goes on along the minus strand of NW_007259689.1, from coordinate 1,064,346 downwards.
GCCCCCGCGCGGGGGGCTGCCGCCCGAGCGCTGATTGACAGGCCGCCTCGCCAATGCCTGGAGGGAGAAAGAGGTAAGGAGCAAGTGTTTAGGGTAATATCTGCTAATGATAATGGGCGCGGGGGCGGGGCCTGGCGCCGCCGCCGCCCGCGGGGTCGGCCCGCCGGGTGGGCGCCTCCGACGGGGCGGGGGGGCGCGGGGACCGGCGGGGCGCCTGGGAAACAGGTGAAAAAGGTGGGGAACCTGGGTGCCGGCGAGACTTTGGAGCCCCAGATGTGGAGCGGAGGCTTCTGCTGCCGCGGGTGGAGTCCGGCCTCCGGAGCGAGCTCCCGGCGCGTTGCGCTTGACCCCAA
>NW_007259689.1:1056010-1063545 GCF_000164805.1 Carlito syrichta | reverse complement strand
GGGGAGGGGGGAGGGGGCTCTTGCTCTCACCGAGCTGGCTCACGCCGAACAAAAATAAAAGCACACAGAACGTCGAACTTTCACCTTTTCATTAGTCCCCCAGAGGGGGCCCTGAGAAAGTTCATGACACCATCATTTCCCCCCATTCTGCAGACGAGAAAACTGAGGCTCAGCGAGGGGATCGCCGAAGTCAGACACCCGGGAACGTGTGTGGCCGAGTGGCGCGGATGCATCCGGGTCATTTAAATTCAGACCCGCACTTCTCATAGCAAATAGGCTGTGTGCAATTGAGGGGAAAAAAATGACCTGACACCTCCCTTTGGGATGGTGATTTTTCTCCACAGTGGCATCTCATATATGCACTTGCAAGACCGAGATAACCTGAGAATTCTCACTCCCGCGTTGCCCAGTAGGCTGCTCCTGCCACTGGCGCCCCAGGGCAAGGGCCTCTGAAAAGCACACAATTTCAGTAGTTGCTTGAAGGGGACATCTCAGTGGTTTGGAGGAGGAGCTCTTATGGGATGTAGGTGTCCTGAGTGTTCTGTCCTCTTCCAGTCACTCTTTGGAGCAGAGGGTCTGTTCCTCCCAATCTCAAATCTCCCCTTCTCTAGGCCAACTCCAATTCCAGCATTCCCGCTCCCAGGCTTGCTTTCCAGCCTTCGTTCTCCAGATCAGAGTTCTGGGTGCTCCTTGATGTACGACCCTCTTCTCTGCACTCTGAAGCTTGTTTCCTTTTTGCTTGGGAAAATGACCCATTTCCTTCTGGGGGTTCTGGTCTTTGGCCTCTCCTTTCCCAGATCTGCCTCCCTTTGGACGCATTCTCTCTCAGTTGCTGGTTCAGCCTCTGTGATCCTCCACCCTAGACCGTCTCCCTCTCTCCTGCAGCCTCCTCGGATGGTGCTGTATTTCCCCATCCATTTATTAGAGATGAAATAAATAATGCCATAAATAAAAGTATTTGGGAGTCCAGGAGCTGTCAGGGCTGATTAGGGCATAGAGGACATTTTCTTTCTCATTATGCAAAAGCATTTCATGGGGAAATAAAAGAGGTTTCATTGTAACTCATGCATGTCATATTTCAAGGAATTCAAGATATTAATCATATTTAACATTATTTGCAACGTTTCTCCCTGGCTTCTGAAAACTGCTAAATGAGGACACGTGGATCACTAGGAAAAAGGGAGACAGGCATGAGAGGGAGAGTTAAGAAATAATGAAATGCTGGTGAAAGACAGAGAGAGAGAATGAGATGCCAGGGAGATGCTTCTTAGGCACATAAGTGAGAAATGGGGCAGCTACTTCTGAGACGTGAGACAGCTGAAATGGAATGATATACTGAAGGAAATAAATAGTAACAAACCCCACACTCATTTCTATAAAGCAGCTCAGATTTTGCAATGAAATGGTTTCCTCCCATTTGACTCCCAGATAAATTGCCAACAAGTCCTGACTTTTGAAAAGATATTGGGGTGGTGGTGGTATGGGGAGCTTGGAGGGAGAGATCCTTTAGCCTGTCTTCCAAAGTTGTAAACAACCCAGGGGCTTTCTCTTCTACTTGTGCTTTTAATTTATATCTTCCTCATCACTTTAAAACCGTAAGAGACTGGGTACATTACTTCTTTTTGTGAATCAGTTACCCAGGCTGGAGTGCCGTAGTACCATCATGGCTCACTGCAGCCTCAACCTCCTGGATTCAGGCCATCCTTTCACATCAGCCTTCCAAGTAGCTGAAACTACAGGCATGCGCCACCATGCTAATTTTTTATTTTTTGTAGAGACAAGGTCTCCCTATGTTACCCAGGCTGGTCTCGAACTCCTGGGCTCAAGCAATCCTTCTGCCTTGGCCTCCCAAAGTGCTGGGATTACAGGCTTGAGCCACCTTGCCTAGCCTAATACTTTTGCCGTTATATTATACCAACTAAAAGAACTTACCATTCTTTACATTCAAAAGCAATCATTTCTACAAAACTGAATACTTAATTTAGAGATTTAACTTTATAAAGCTGGGAGGGAGGGTTCCCAGAAGAAAAGCATTAGAAATTTTAAAATGCTCAGCTTTCAGATCCTCACATGGGCAGTCACCTGTGTGTGGGCCCATAGAAAAATGTAGTACTGAGTAATCACCCTTTGGAAAATAAAATGGGCATTTACTCCAAGAACTCAATTTTAAAATTGTAACTGACCACTAATCCCTGCCTAGGATTGTATTTGAGTATTGTACATAAACGTAATGTATTTAAGTGTTTATAAAATCACTGGTAGCTCTCTGTGTGAGCATCTTTCTCTAAATTGTAGTCTAAATTATCAGATGGTGACTTTGCTGACATCTTCTCTTGGGCGGGTCTCACAGGGGCTAATAGGATGGTAATTATATCCATGCTTTAAATCTTTTTAGATATTTACTCTTATCTCAAAAAAAGAGTGAACTTTAAAAGCCAAGTGGCTATTTATGAACAGAGTGAATTTTTGATTGGCAGCATGTCAATTCCTTCAGCCATCTAGAATATAGCTTTTAAATAATAACTCAGCCATGGGAAATGCTTTTTATTGCACCAATTTCAGTGATATTTAATGAGCTTCTGATTGACTGTTTGATCTCCCAATGTTTTGTGCTACTTTTAATTCATTTCGTATAATAGAAAAAAAAGTAATTGGAATAAAATTTTGTGACAAGATAATGACCTTCCACTTTGAAATTAAATGTCTGATTAGCTTCAACATTTTAATGCTGGGATGATATTGCGGCAGGAGCAGGAGTTTGTCTGCTCTTGTTCACTGGAAAATGACTGAATAGCCTCCTTTGCTTTTCTCACACGTAGCAAGAAAGGTGTGGTGCTGTGGAATCGCAGACACTGAGGGCCAGAAGGGCCGTTAGCGGTCCTTTGACTCTTGTGGCTGAGCCTATGCCCGTGGCTTTTAGACAACCCTGTCAAGTGGCTCTACAAACCCTGCTTAAATACCTCCAGTGAGGCCAGGCACAGTGGCTCACACCAATAACCCCAGCACTTAGGGAGGCCGAGGCAGGAGGAATGCTCGAGTCCAGGACTTTGAGACCAGCCTGGGCAACATAGTGAGACCTCATCTCTTCAAAAAAATTTTTTTTTTCGTTAGCAAGGGCCAGGCACAGTGGCTCAAGCCTGTAGTCCTAGCACTTTGGGAGGCCGGGGTAAGGGGATTGCCTGAGCCCACAGGTTTGAGAACAGCTGGGCAACTTGACGAGACCACATCTCTACAATAAATCAAAAAATTAGCCAGGCTTGGTAGCGCGCGCCTGTAGTTCCAGCTACTAGGAAGGCTGAGGCGGAAGAATTGCCTGAGCCCAGCAGGTCAACTCTGAGGTGACTGTGAACGTGTCTTTGCACTCCATCTAGCCTGGGCGACAGAGTGAGACTCCAACTCAAAAAAAAGGAAAAAAAAAAAGCCAGGCATGGTAGCATGTTCCTGTAGTCCTAGCTACTTGGGAGGCTGAGGCAGAAGGATCTCCTGAGCCCAGGAGGTTGAGGCTGTGGTGAGCCATGATGGTGCCACTGCACTCCAGCCTTGGTGACAGTGAGACCCTGACTCAAAAATAAATAAATAGTCGGGCTCAGTGGCTCAGCCTGTAATCCCGCGCCTTTGGGAGGCTGAAGTGAGTGGATTGCCTGAGCCTGCGGGTTCGAGACCCGCCTAGGCAGCGAGACCGCATCTCTACAGTAAATCAAAAAATCAGCTGGTCGTGGTAGCGTGTGCCTGTAATTCGGGCTACTCGGAAGGCTGAGGCGGAAGGATCGCCGGAGCCCAGCAGGTCGAGGCTGCGGTGGCCGGGAGCGGCCACTGCACTCCAGTCTGGGCGACAGAGTGAGACTCTAACTCAAAAAAAATAAAATAAAATAAAATAAATAAATAAATAAATAAATAAATAAATCTCTCCAGTGATGGAGATATTGTTACCTCTAGACACTTCATTCCCCGAGATATTTATTTTAGTTTTTATTTTTTGAATCGGGATCTCACTCTATCACCCAGGCTGGAGTGCAGTGGCACCATCATGGCTCACCTCATCCTGGACCATCTAGGTTTAGGCATTCCTTCAGCCTGAACCTCCTGAATAGCCGGGACGGGACAACAGGCCTGAGCCACACCACACCCAGCTCATTTTTCTTTCTTTCTTTCTTTTTTTTTTTGGAGAGATGAGGTCTTGCTGTGTTGCTGAGTCTGGTCTCCCAACTTCTGGGCTCAAGCAATTCTCCAACCTCAGGCTCTCAAAGTCCTGGGATTACAGGCATGAACCACCACACCAGGCCCCAAGTATTTATTCAACAAATATTTATTGAATGATTACTCTGCACTAGATAGCATGCTAAACCCTGGGGGCTTTAATGGTGAACCAGATTATAAGGACCTACTGGAGTGGAATTGGGGGGTGAGGGGGTAGATAAACAAACTAGTAATGAACTCAAAAACATTATTTCTCTTCTTTTCCCCTCCTTGTGCCCTAGTGTGCCCGGTGTTTCATTCAGAACAAACTATAATTAAAAAGTAAGGTGGAGCCGGGCTCGGTGGCTCAGCCTGTAATCCCGCGCCTTTGGGAGGCTGAGGTGAGTGGATTGCCTGAGCCTGCCAGTTTGAGACCCGCCTGGGCAACTTGGAGAGACCTCATCTCTACAATAAATCAAAAAAATTAGCTGGGCGTGGTAGCATGCGCCTGTAATTCCGGCTACTTGGAAGGCTGAGGCGGAAGGATTGCCGAACCCAGCAGGTCGAGGCTGTGGTGGCCGGGAGTGGCCACTGCACTCCAGTCTGGGCAACAGAGTGAGACTCCAACTCAAAAAAAAAAAAAAGTAAGGTGGGCTTATGACTTTTGGTAGAGCAGTCCAGAAAACCTCTCGGGTGTGGCTAGTAAGCATAGAACAAAATTGTGGGAAAAAGCCTCCTGTGAGACAAGATCTCAGGGGCAAGGGTGACAGGTCGGGAACAACCTTGATGCTCTCAGGCAGCTGAATGGGGCATATAGTCATAAGTGACCTGGAAAGAGGCAGAGTGAGGAGGTAAGATCTGAGAGGCAGGCTGGGACCAGGCTGGGCAGGGCCTTGGACATCAGGGAAATGTTTGGCGTTTATTTTTATTTTGTTTTTAAATTAGAGACAGGATCCCACTCTGTTGCCCAGGCTGGAGTGCAGAGGCACACTCACGACTCACTACAGCCTCGAACCCTCAGCCTCGTGATCCTCCTATGTCAGCTTTCCAAGTAAGCTAAGACTGTAAGTGCACGCCAGCATGCCCAACTAATTTTTCGTACTTTGTTGTTATTGTTTTAGAGACAGGGATCTCACTATGTTGCTCATGCTGTTCTTGAAATCCTGGTTTCAATCGATCCTCTTGCCTTAGCCTCTCGAGTAGCTGGGACTACAGGCGTGTGCCACCACACCTGGCTAGGAATTTATTCTAAATGTCTTGGGAAGCCCTGGAGATGGTTAAGCCTGGGAGTGACATGACCAGGTTTGTGTTCTTAAAAGATATTGGCTGGACTCAGTGGCTCAGCCTGTAATCCCAGCGCTGTGGGAGGCTGAGGCAAGTGGATTTGCCTGAGCTGCAGGTTTGAGACCAGCCCCGGGCAACTTGGCGAGACCTCATCTCTACAATAAATTAAAAATTAAGCCGGGCTCGGTGGTTCAACCTGTAATCCCGCGCCTTTGGGAGGCTGAGGTGAGTGGATTGCCTGAGCCTGCAGGTTCAAGACCCACCTGGGCAGGCGAGACCTCATCTCTACAACAAAATCAAAAAATTAGCCGGGCGTGGTAGCGCGCACCTGTAATTCTGGCTACTCGGAAGGCTGAGGCAGAAGGATCGCCGGAGCCCAGCAGGTCGAGGCTGCAGTGGCTGGGAGCGGCTACTGCACTCCAGTGTGGGCGACAGAGTGAGACTCCAACTCAAAAAAAAAAAAAAAAATTAGCCGGGTGTGGTAGTGTGCATTGTAGTTCCAGCTACTTGGAAGGTTGGGGTGGAAGGATCGCCGGAGCCCAGCAGGTCGACGCTGGGGTGGCCATGAAGGTGCCACTGCACTCCAGCCTGGGCGACTCAAAAAAAAAAAAAAGATATTTTCAGAAAATGTAGTATTGTGACTCTCATACAGAGATAAAATTGAGCATGTGTTAAAGATCGTATTGAACTTCTTCAGGGCCCTTCTGGTATTCAAAGAAAAACATAGATTGGTATGGCATAAAGAAATGTTGGGTTGAATGTGTAAAGGGTTTTTCCGTGGGAGGATCCGGGTGGGGCAAAGGGAGCTTCTACCCAACAGGACAATTTGCATGTTTAGCAGTTATCTAAACTTGGAGTGGTTAGAATTTGCAGCTCAAAACAATGAAAGATAAACTTCACAATGAAGGTCAGGGAAAAAAAAAAAGAGCATGATCAAATAACTGAGACAGTGTGTTTCTGGGCCTAGCACTGAAACCCAATTTTTTTCTACAGTGCTGTTTTTGTTTGTTTGTTTGTTTGTTTGGAACTTTTTATTCTGGGCTACTGACAGATTCACAGGAAGTTGCAGAGAGTTAAGAGCGGCCCTGCATTCCCTTCATTCATTTGCTCCCTTGGCTACATTGCATGTGACTGTAGTTCTGGAAATGGAATCCCGTACTACTGGGTCTTTGGAAGTTTTTCACTCAGTGGAGTGCCTTCAAGATCCATCTGCATTACTGTGTGTATCAGTAGTTTGTTCCTTTTTGTTACTGAGTAGTATTCCGTGGCATAGATCTCCCACAGGTTATTCAACCATTCACCTATTGTAGGACATGTTGGTTGTTTCCAGACTATTACAGGCACACCTCTATACAGATTTTTGTGTAGACGTGAGCTTTATTTTTCTGGGAATAAGTATCTAGGGGTGGATTCCACAGTGTTTTAAAAGATTAATTCTGCTTTGTGGACAGTGGGCTTTAGAGGATCACATTGGCAGCAGGGAGACAATTTATGTTCAAAACAGCAGCTGAGCTATCCTTTTAAAATATAATCATGTCAGCCTGGTGTCATGGCTCATGCCTATAATCCCAGCACTTTGGGAGGCCAAGACGGAAGGATTGTTTGAGCCCAGGAGTTCAAGACCAGCCTAGGCAACATAGCAAGACCTCATCTACACACACACACACACACACACACACACACACACACACACACACACACACAATTAGCTGGACATGGTGGCGTGTGCTTGTAGTCCTAACCACTCAGGAGGCTAAGGTAGGAGGATCGCCTGAGCTCAGGAAGCCAAGGCTGCAGTGAGTCATGATTGTGCTACTGTACTCCAGCCTAGGCAGCAGAGCGAGACCCCAATTCAAAAACTATATATATATATATATATATATATATATATATATATGTGTGTGTGTATATTTATATATAATAATCACGTACATATGCACATATGATTACATGTATATATATCATCATAAATATATATAAAATCATGTCTCCATTTTGCCTTCTCTCTCCTTAAAGTAAAATGCAGAGTCCTTACAATTGCCAGCTTTAAGCTTCCTTTTTTTTTTTTTTTTTTT
>NW_007259689.1:1037109-1055924 GCF_000164805.1 Carlito syrichta | reverse complement strand
TCACTCTGTTGCCCAGGCTAGAGTGCAGTGGCACACTCATGGCCACCCCAGCGTCAACCTCCTGGGCTCCGGCAGTCCTTCCGCCTCAGCCTTCCAAGTAGCCGGAACTACAGGCACTAGCTACCACGTTCAACTAATTTTATTTATTGTAGAGCTGAGGTCCCACCAACTTGCTCAGGCTGGTCTCGAACCCGTGGGCTCAGGCAATCCACTTGCCTCGGACTCCCAAAGTGCTGGGATTATAGGCTGAGCCACTGAGCCCGGCCAACTTCAGGCTTCTCTTGATGTGCAACACCTCTTGCCTCCAGAACCTCATTCCTCCTACCTTCCCTCCTTTCCAGCTTCACTGGTCTCCTTGAACAGCTACACATGCCCAGCCTCAAGACTCTTGCTGGCAATATTTCCTCTGCCTGAAATGCTCTCTCCCCAGATACCTACATCGCTGTCTCCTCCTGATCTTTCCTCCCCCATCCCTTCCTCCATGAGGCCTATTGACAACTGTAGCCCTGCCCCTCCCTGCCATACTTTCTGTCTGCTCTCATATATAGCAACCATCACCATCAGTCATGCTGGCTGTTTACCTGTTTATTGTTTGACTGACTAGACTGCAGACCACTTGAGGGCAGGAATTTTTGTCTGTTTTTTTCCTCTACTGAATCCAGAGTGTCTTAAATCGTGCCTAGCACATAGTGGAGGCTCAGTAAACATGTTGAATGAATGAGTGACTTTAGGAGGCTGAGACCTCAGTCCAGATGAGAGCTAAGATTGCCTGGACCATTGTGGCAGTAGTGACACTATTAGGAAGTAGACATATCAGGAAAATATTCAGGAAGGAACCCGTTCCATTCTATGTAGCTCTGAGCACAGGAACATTTCTCCTTGTGTTGAACACAAATTTACTGCTTCTTTGCTTCTTCCAGCTGTTGGCCTTTGGGGTATTCAGAGGAAGCTAAATTCCCTCCCAAGCTCTCCTTGTAATGAAATCTACAACAGTTTTCTCTTGCCTTTCTATGATGGTCTCTAGGACCTTTTTGGAATGGAATGGAAAGGCCAGGCCTCTTTGATCTAATTACTATTTTTCACAAATAGAATCCTAGTGTCATTAGGACTCTTTTGGTGACAAGTGTCAGGAATCCACTCAAATGGACTTATGCAGAAGATGCGTATGACTCACATAACCCTCAAGACTAGAACAACCTCTGCAAGTCTGAAGACTAGAGAGAATATGATATTATTAGTAATCTGTCCGCTCTTGCCTGTGGTTCTCTTTGTGCTGATTCTACCTCTGATGGGCTCTATCTTTGTGCTGTAGTGTCCATGTAGCCATCAGCAGTTGGCAACTGTATGGACAGAAAATGTCTCTCTCTCACTGGCTCCAGTAAAAGTACCAGAATTGACTGTCCTTGCCTAGTTGGGTCTTGATAATGGATTAGCTTATCTGTCTACTGACCCTTCTTATGGCATGATATTCCTAAAAGTAAAGAAAACTGAAGAACAAAGAACTGAAGAAATTTCTCCAAAGTCACAAAGCAAATTGGCGATTTTTAGCTCAAGATTCTTCTATTTAATCTGTGTAGCAGGCTGGGCATGGTGGCTCACACCTGTAATACTAGTACTTTGGGAGGCTGGGGCAGGAGGATTGTCTGAGGCCAGGGGTTTGAGACCAGCCTGGGCAACATGGAAAGACCTATCTCTACAATAAATAAAAAAATTAGCTGGATGTGGTAGCACGTGCCTGTAGTCCCAGCTACTTGGAAGGCTGAAGTGGAAGAATGGCCTGAGACCAGTAGGTCGAGGCTGCAGTAGCTGTGAGCATGCTACTGCACTCTAGCCTGGGTGACAGAGTGGGACTCCGACTCAGAAAAAAAAATCAGTGTAACAAGTCGGGCTCGGTGGCTCAGCCTGTAATCCCGCGCCTTTGGGAGGCTGAGGTGAATGGATTGCCTGAGCCCGCGGGTTCGAGACCTGCCTGGGCAGCTAGTCCTCATCTCTACAATAAATCAAAAAATCAGCCGGGCGTGGTAGCGCATGCCTGTAATTCCGGCTACTTGGAAGGCTGAGGCAGAAGGATCGCCGGAGCCCAGCAGGCGAGGCTGCGGTGGCCGGGAGCGGCCACTGCACTCCAGTCTGGGCGACAGAGTGAGACTCCAACTCAAAAAAAAAAAAGTCAGTGTAACAAATATACCTTACCAGGTTTTGCACACATAACATGGAAGCACTAATGACTTGAGCTATTTAAGAGAATGGAGTTAGATATTATAGTTAGGAAGGAAAAAGGATAGAAGAGTCCTTAGGAGAAAGTTGAGGAGATATGGTAACAGTAAGTCAAACTGTTAGGGGGTTTATTTATTTCTTTTCTTTTCTTTTTCTTTTTTTGAGTTGGAGTCTCATTCTACTGCCCAGCCTGGAGGGCAGTGTCACACTCAGGGCCACCCCAGCGTCAACCTGCTGGACTGACAGTCCTTCCGCCTCAGCCTCCCAAGTAGCTGGAACTACCACGCCCGGCTAATTTTTAATTTTTATTGTAGAGACGAGGTCTCACCAAGTTGCCTGGGCTGGTCTCAAACCTGCGGCCTCAGAAATCCACTCACCTCAGCCTTCCAAAGTGCTGGGATTCCAGGCTGAGCCACTGAGCCCAACCAGGGGTTTCGTTCCTAAGAAGAGTTTGCAGTCTTGCCATTTAGATCAGCTTCCATTCTGCCCTCTCTTAACTTTGTCTCAGAGTTCTGTGTTGCAAGAGAAAATGGACAGTTCATAATGGTAATTAGCATTTTGTTTTTAATAGAGACGGGGTCTCACTATGTTGTCCAGGCTGGTTTCAAACTCCTGGGCTCAAGCAATCCTCCCGCCTTAGCCTCCCAAAGCACTAGAATTACAGGCATGACCTACCACGCCTGGCCAATAATTAGTGTTTAAACCAAGGTTTTGTTCCTACCACAGGAGGACCAACTTCCAAGGAGAAGCTTCTAAAATGAACCAGTGCTGGCAACTTGAGGTTTTGTAACATCACACTGTAACAATGAAACAGTCAGAGAATGAACAAAACAACTCCATCTTTGTTTTTAGGGGCCTTTGCTGCCTCTTGCACTGCAGGCTGAAATAATTTTGAAACACTGAAAAGATAATTTAGGAACAATAAGTATGCAGCTGTCCAGACTAAGTCTGGAGAAAAGGGGAGTGTGTGCACTAAGGATAGTTTGTTAAAGATTCAAAGGAACACCGTGACCTGATCAAGGTCAAAGAAGCTTTCTAACCCCAAGCTCTTCCTTCTGCCCTTAACAGAAAAAGAGCCTGAAATTTGCGCTGACTTGAGATGGTCTTCGAGCCATGAGTCTACTGTCTCCTTGGGTTGCTGACTCTTGAATAAACCCGATTTCCTTTTGCCAGTCCTTGTCTCTTGAGTTTAGCTGTCCGGCAGTGAGCACCAGAACCCGAGTTTTGTTACAACACATTAAAGGTGTTATTGGAATTTTTACAAAATAATCCCTGCCCTTTGCTCCCAGCCAAGAAAGCAACTGGATTTGTCTGGTGTTCTGGTTACCTGGGGTAGCTCACGGTGTGCTAACAAAACCTCTGTAAAGCATTCATTTTTGAAAAACAATGGAAATATGATTTTGCTTCCAAAGCTGTGATGTTTCTAACTGACTTCCGTAATGTCCAAGCAGCTGGGCTTTTTGGATCTGACTTCTGGACTAGGAAAGAACTAGGCTTTTTTTTTTTTTTTTTGAGTTGGAGTCTCACTCTGTCACCCAGGCTGAAGTGCAGTGGCATACTCATGGTTACCCCAGCGTCGACCTGCTGGGCTCCAGCGATCCTTCCGCATCAGCCTTCCAAGTAGCTGGAACTACTGGTGTACCATGCCCAGCTAATTTTTGATTTGTAGTAGAGACGAGATCTCGCCAGGTTGCTTGGCTGGTTTCAAACCCGCAGTCTCAGGCAGTCCACTTGCCTTTGCCTCCCAAAGTGTTGGGATTACAGGCTGAGCCACTGAGACCAGCCTTTTTTTTAAACCTCTTCCTTTGTCTCTGCAAAGTGGCTGATAATTAACTTTATTATTTATTTATTTATTTATTTATTGAGTTGGAGTCTCACTCTGTCGCCCAGACTGGAGTGCAGTGGCCGCTCCTGGCCACCACAGCCTCGACCTGCTGGGCTCCGGCGATCCTTCCATCTCAGCCTTCCAAGTAGCCGGAATTACAGGCGCGCACTACCATGTCCAGCTAATTTTTTATTTATTATAGAGATGAGGTCTCACCAAGTTGCCCAGATGGGTCTTGAACCTGCAGGCTCAGGCAATCCACTCACCTCAGCCTCCCAAGGCGCGGGATTACAGGCTGAGTCACCGAGCCCGGCATGATAATTAACTTTATGCACTGTGTGAAGACCAACGATAACCCTTTAATTTATTGTCTCCAGGTCATTCAGATTTCTGGGTCTTTCTTCCCACCATTACAGCATCAAAGGTGAATGATTAAGAATCGATTTTTTTTCTTTCTTTCTTTTTTTTTCTTTTTTTTTTTTTTTGAGTCGAAGGCTCACTCTGTTGCCCAGGCTGGAGTGCTTTGGCACAATCACAACATACTGCAGCTTGAACTTCCTGGTCTCAAGCAATCCTTCTGCCTCAGCCTCCCAAGTAGCTGGGACTATAGGCACACGCACTACACCCAGCTAATTTTCTTTTCTAGTTGGAGTCTCACTCTGTCACTAAGGCTGGGGTGCAATGTCACTTACTGCCACTACAACCCCAGCCTGCTGGCCTCAGGAGATTCTTCCACCTCAGCCTCCCAAGTAGCTGGAACTACAGGTGCGTGTCACCACACCTGGCTAATTTTTTGATTTATTGTAGAAATGAGTTCTCACCAAATTGCCTAGGCTGGTCTCGAACCCCTAGGTTCAGGCAGTCCTCTCGCCTCTGCCTCCCAAAGTGCTTGGATGACAGGCATGAGCCACCGCGCCCGGCCTAGTTTTTAAAATTTTTTGTAGAGATAAGGTCTCACTATATTGTTCAGGCTGGTCTCAAATTCCTGGGCTCAAGTGATCCTCCTGCCTCAACCTCCCAAAGTGCTGAGATTACAAGCATGAACCGCCACATCTGGCCAAGAGTCAAGAGATTTTTATTTTCTGCAAGGGACTACATTAGTCTTCTACAGCTGGCATAACAAAGTACCACAAACTGAGTAAACAGAAATGTGTTGTCTCAGTGTTCTGAAGGCTCGAAGTCCAAGACCCAACCAAGGAGTGTTGACAGGTCTAGTTCCTTCTAAGGGCCATGAAGAAGAATGTGCTTCATGACTCTCCCCTACCTTCTGGTGTTGGGTTTGTTGGAAATCTCTGGTTTCACCTCAATCTCTGTCTTCATCTTCTCGTGACATTCGTCCTATGTGCCTGTCTCTGTGTCCAAATTTCTGTTGTTTAAGCCACTCGACGGTACTTTCTTGTAGCATCCTTAGCCAACTAATTTGTATCCCATCGGTGTGGGTTATATGATCATTATACATACCATATATATAGGTTTTATGATCATCTCCATTTACCAGAAGAGTGAAGTCATAAAGGTCAAATATTTGATTTTTGTGTACATCTTCCAGAATTTGTACAATGTAATGCATGTTGACAGAAGACTTTAAATGCTCACAACAGAGGCACACAAAGAAGTGGGTTCTCAGGGCCACAGAACGCAGAGCCAGTGCATTCTAAGAACTTAAGAACAGGATCCTTTGCTCACAGCTCTGGAAATGTCCAACAGGCATCAGTGAATTCAAGCACATCCCAGGAAGGGCTAGAGGGCAATTACATAGGGCTGATGCCTCCATGCATTTTTCAACTCCACCACCCAAAGCGTGGACAGAGAATAAGTTATTCTAGTTGAATCACTCCTAAAATTATTAAAGACATGAGGAACATATTTTTAGTCAGTCTTAACCTTGGCTGGGAGAATTTTGAAAAATTACTGATACTTGGGTCCCTGTCTTGAGCAATGAAAACAATTTCTGGGATGAAACCTTGGCATTGGTGTTTTTAAAATGTATTCTGGTGATATTAATGTTCTACCAAATGTTCTATCTTGAGAACCACTGCATGAAGCAACAGCAGCATCACCAGACAAACACATCATGATTTTTAAGGTTGCCTCTTGGAAAACCAGTCCACATTGGGGTGTTCGAGCATTTGGCTGTTGATGAGCAAACAGCATATCTCCCCAACTCCCCAAAGGCTAAGTCCCTGCACTTAGGGAGCAGTCAGAGCTGCCTGAAGTCTGGGTTAAGAGGGGAGTGAAAAAGAAAGAAATGAATTTAATGTGGGGGACAGAGGGTAGCAAGACAGCAGGCTTATTGGGTATAAAAGAAACTCAGTCCTTCCTAAGGAGGGAGGTACCTCAACTCAGGCAGGCACTTTCTGTGATAGAGCAAGGGAGCAATGTAAATATTATTATTATTATTTTTGTTAGAGACAGGGTCTCACTCTGTTGCTCAAGCTGGAGTGCAGTGGTGTGATCATAGCGCATTGCAGCGTTGAACTCCTGGGGTCAAGAAATCCTCCTGCTTCAGTCTCCCAAGTAGCTAGGACTACAGGCATGTGTCAGACTAATTTAAAACGCACTTTTTTTGGGTAGAGATGAGGTCTTTCTATGTTGCCCAGGTGGGTCTCTATCCCACCTCAGCCTCCCAAAGTGCTGGAATTACAGGTGACAGCCACCATGTCGGTGGTGCCTAAACTTTTAATAAACTCTGAACTTTTTTCTTTTTTTTTAGTTCAAGTCTCACTCTATCGCCCAGGCTGGAGTGCAGTGGCACGCTCACAGCCACTGCAGCCTGGACCTGCAGGGCTCAGGTGATCCTTCTGCCTCAGCCTTCCAAGTAGCTGGAACTGCAGACACATGCCACCATGCCCGGCTAATTTTTTGATGTATTGTGGAGATGCGGCCTCGCCAAATTGTCCACGTTGGTCTTGAACCTGTAGGCTTAGGCAATCGTCTCACCTCAGCTCCCAAAGTGCTGGAATTATAGGTGTGAGCCACCGCGCCTGAGCAAGCCCTAAACTTTTGATCTTTTACATTATGACTTTTATGGTTGCAAGAGACAGAAATCCAATTCAAACCAGATTACACAAAGGGAAATTTATTGGTTCATTCAACTTAGAAAGATGCTAAAGTATCTCACAGGAAGAAAGGACTGCAGAGATGAGAGTCTTTGGGGTGAGAAATGGGCTCACTGATTCCACAATTTTTTCTGTCTCTCTCATCTGTACATGTTGCTTGAAGAAGCATAGTGTCCTCTTCCCAGCTTAAAACTCATAACAGAAAGACAACGGTCACATGCCATCCTTAGACTAGTCATTATTACCAGGAAAGCAAGTTCTACTACAGGCAAGGCCGGAGCCACAGGCACTTCCAGAACTGCACATGAGAGGAGGGGATTTCCTAGGGAAGGGATGCTGAGGCGGCAAGGACAGCTGTCCTCCATTGCATTTTTAAGAATCAGATATTCAGCCAGGCTCGGTGGCTCAGCCTGTAATCCTAGCACTTTGGGAGGCCGAGGTGAGTGGATTGCCTGAGCCCACGTGTTTGAGACCAGCCCAGGCAACTTGGCGAGACCTTGTCTCTACAATAAATCAACAATTAGCCGGGTGTGGTAGCGTGCGCCTGTAGTTCCGGTTACTTGGAAGCCTGAGGTGGAAGGATCGTCAGAGCCCAGCAGGTTGATACTGGGGTGACCGTGGGCATGCCATTGCACTCCAGCCTGGGTGACAGAGTGAGACTCCAACTCAAAAAAGAAAAAAAAAAAAATCAGATGTTCCCCAAGGCTGGATGCCTGTAATCCCAGCAATTTGGGAGACTAAGGTGGGAAGATTGCTTGAGGCCAGGAGTTTGAGACCAGCGTGGACCACTTAGAGAGACCTTGTCTCTAGTAAAAAAAATTTAAAAATTAGCCAGACATGGTGGCGTGCACCTGTAGTCTCAGCTATTCAGGAGGTTGAGGTGGGAGGATCACGGCTGTGGTGAGCCGTGATTCTGTTATGCATTCCAGCATGGGTGACAGAGACTCCGAACCAAGAATAAGTTCCCTAAGTCAGCTATAAAACCTTCTTTGGGAATATAAGGGGAAAATTAAAGGACAAAGGCAGACGGTCTTAAATGTCACAGTGATTATCAGATGATTTTTATGTTTTGTTCTTTTTTCTAGTTGGTGGAACTTAGAAGAATTGCTCTGGACGGATACACTTGCACAGTGACTGACTAGCTCTCAACACATTGTGCTCTGTAAAGCAAGTTGTGTATTTTCTGTAACATGTGTGCTAGGCTTTTCCCTTTAACGAAAGAGCCTAATTTTTACTTTATTTCCACGTGAACTCCAGGCTTTCCAAGGACAGTTTTCCATGAATTCAGAAGATAAGGACAGGCCAATGGGCATGACCCCTGCCTTGGGGAGTCTACCCCCTTGAACTTGAGGGGACACGTTTTTAGCCTTTTGAAACTATCCTAGGAATTCCGGATTCCCAAGAACACAGATCTGGTTTAAATATAGATTTGTTTTTCTGTGGAGTCAAGTTGGGAGAGATCCTATTTTTTTTTCTTTCTTAGAAACTTGTAAGCTGCTCATGTCCCGAGTGTCTTGTTATTGCCGGTTGGAGGGCTACATGAGTGTTGTTCTGAAAGGAAGTTCAAGTGGTGCAGTGTCGAATTACGAGGCTGTGGGCTGTGTTCACCCCTTCTTACTGTGTCTAAGAAGCAGGGACTCTTAGAGGTATGGGCCGTAGGCTCTGGAGCCCATCACTTGGGTCCATGTTGGCAGTTTGCCCTACTGATTATGTGTCCTTGTGTCAGTAAGTTGGTTCCCCCATTGGTTTGTTTGTTTGTTTGATTGAGTTGGGGTCTCACTCCCTTGCCCAGGCTGGAGTGCATGGGCAGGATCACAGCTTGCCGCAGACTCGCCTCCTGGGCTCAAGGTGATCCTTCCACCTCAGCCTCCTGAGTAACTGGGACTACAGGCATGCACCAGCATGCCCGGCTAATTTTTACTTTAATTTAATTTTTATTTATTTATTTTTCAATTGGAGTCTTGCTTTGTTACCCAGACTGGAGTGCAGTGACACATTCACAGTCACCCATTGTCAACCTGCTGGGCCCCGGTGATCCTTCTGCGTCAGCCCATCAAGTATCCGGAACTACAGGTGCACGCTGCAGTGCCCAGCTAATTTTTGATTTATTGTAGAGACGAACTCTCACCAAGTTGCCCGAGCTGGTCTCGAACCCATAGGCTCAGGCAATCCACTCGCCTCGACCTCCTAAAGTGCTGGGATTACAGGCTGAGCCACCGAGCCCGGCCCAGCTAATTAAAAAGAATTTTTTTTTGTAGAGACGAGGTCTCACTTTGTTGCCCAGGCTGATCTGGAACTTCTGGGCTCGAGCATTCCTCCCTCCTCGGCCTCCCAAAGTGCTGAGATTATAGGCACGAGTCATTGTGCCCGGCTGATTTCCCCATGTATAAAAGGGGATAATGACAGTGCCCGGTTTGTCAAATTATTTTGAGGGTTAAAGGAATTAATATGTGTATGCAACAGTGCCTGGTACCCAGGAAACACTTGGTCAAGATTGGATTTTATCATCATCATCTGATAGAATCATATTAAGTCCTCTGTGTATATCTGAATCCACAACAAACAGCTACCTGCAACAGGGGTCTCTGAAGCTTAGATTCCTCTGCCAGCCTCTCCCCAAGCCATGTGAAGAGCACAGGTCTTGGAACTGGCTTTCTTGGACCCAGATTTTAATTTCTGCCATCATGTGTGCAATCTGGGCAGGTTAGAATGCCATCATGTGTGACCTCAGGCAGGTTAGAATGCCTCTGAGTCCCGATTTCCTCAGCTGCGAAACGGGGTTCACACTGAACTCATTCATTGCTGGGTGGGCAGGACCGGCAGGCTGCGTTTGCCCACTGCCGCGGGCCTGAGGCCTGGCACCTGTGGACAAGGACAGGGAACGTGGACTCCCCATGGACCGACTCAGACGCACCCCTGTCTCTCCTTCTCCCCACTGTCAGTGTTTCAGTAAATGGAAGACACCTTATTCCGCACTATGACTTGTTTTTAAGTCTCCTGTTTTGTCCCTGTCTGGCTTTCATGTTTTTGCTATTCTGGATTTCAAAAATAGTTTAGTTGCCAAAATTTGTTGAATGAGCTACTTTTAAAATTCATTGAGTGAGACAAAGTACTGCTTTGCAAAGTGGTTCCAGCAATTCTCTATCACAGAATCATCCTAGAAAAGAATGTTTTGACAACAGAAAAGGACTTATCAAGTTCACATTTTGAGAACTCCTTTTACCAACCACACCCAGAAAAATTTCTATGCTGTATATATCTCTCTTCCTAACCCAGAGCAGCAAAATAAATCAAGACCTGATCCATTATCAAATAATTGTCCATGGAGGTATCCAAAGGTAGACATTTAAAAATTTTTTTTAATTGGGCCTCACTCTGTTGCCCAGGCTGGAGTGCAGTGGCACAATCACAGCTCACTGCAGCCTTGAACTCCTGGACTCAAGTAATCCTCCCATCTCAGCCTCCCAAGCAGACGGGACTACATGCGTGTGCCACCACATCTGGCTAATTTAAAAATTTTTTGTAGAGACAAGATCTCACTATGTTGCCCAGGCAGGTCTCGAACTCCTGGGCTCAAGTGATCCTCCCACCTCAGCCTCTCAAAGTACTGGAATTACAGGCATGAGACACTGTGCCTGCCTGACATTTTAAATTTAGAATTAGTACACACGCCAACAGTGAGGTCCTCCTTGGACTACTGGTTTTGTCCTGTCTAAATGGCCTTAGATTTTAACCTTTGCAATTTAATTTAAAGTCAGTTCAATAGCTCATGTTTACGTATAAATGAGCAAAATAGTAAAGATCAAAAGCAAAAAATAAAATTACTCTGGAATTCGATATTTCAGAAGCTGGAGCTGGGCAAAATGGGAGTGAAGTGTAGCATCAGAACGAAAGGCCCCCACTTACAATAATGTACCTAACAAGGAAATGAGATTGACACAGCAATTCTCTGTTTTTCTTGTCCCCTGAGGTTAGAGATTATGCAGCGCATGTTTCTGTTTTTAGCTTCTTTGGTAATTCCTATGGTGAGAGACTACACTCTGCATATTTGTCATGGTTGCACTTCTGTCAGGTGCTAGGCTCTTTGAGGTAGCGCAGGAAAGGCTGTTCTCATCTGAGTCCTGAGCCCCATTCCTCCCTGCCTCAGTCGCCCCCAGGTGCCTCCTTCCTGTGGCTGATTTCGTTACTATACTCAGTTTACAGGAATTCCACGGGGGAAACATGAGTCTGTCTTAACAACAATTGTTGCTGTGAGAAATGTTGTTCAGGTGGGGGAACCTAGTGACAAAATGTTTACATTCTTCACTTGATGCCTCGTTGTAATTCTGAGGCCTTTCAGCACCAATCAAAGGTTAAGAACAGGCAACTGTGGAAGGTCAACATGGAGTTGAATGAAAGAAACTAGTTTGGCTTCTTTTATGAGAAAGAAATATGGGTTTGGATCCACTGCCTCTTGGATAATGGTTATTGTAGCTGAATCCTTGGCTACAAGTGTCATCAACATTAATGAAGAAAACAAACTCTGTAAATATTTAAAGAGGTTTCGTCTGAACCAAATACGAGTGACCACGGCCTGAGGCACAGTCCCAGGAGGTCCTAAGAACCCACACCCGTGGTAGTTGGATTACAGCTTGGTTTTGTGCATTTCAGGGAAACAGAAATTTGCAGGCAAGGATATAAATCAATACATGTGAGGTTTTCGTTGCTTGAGCTCAGCCAGAAAGTCAGGGCATCTCAAAGCAGGGGCTTGTGGGTCACAGGTAGATTCAAATATTTTCTGTTTGGCAGCTGAGCACAGTGGCTCACACCTGTAATCCCAGCACTTTGGGAGGCTGAGATGAGAGGATTACTTGAACCCAGGAGTTCAAGACCAACTTGGGCAACATAGCAAGACCTCATCTCAACAACAATAACAACAACAACAAAATTAGCAAAAACAACAAAATTAGTGTGGCAATATGTGCCTGTAGTCCTAGCTACTCGGGAGGCTGATGCAGGAGGATTACTTGAGCCCAAGAGTTTGAGGCTATGGTGAGCTGTGATTGTGCCACTGCACTCCAGTCTGGACAACAAAGTGAGACCTTGACTCAAAAAAACCAAAAGGTTTTCTGATTGGCAATTGGTTGGAAAAGTTCAGCTCTGTCTAAAGAATTTGAAATCTGTAGAAAGAAATGCTTGAGTTGGCTGAATGCAGTGGCTCAAGCCTGTAATCCCAGCACTTTGGGAGGCTGAGGTGAGGGGATTGCCTGAGCCTACAGGTTTAAGAACAGCTTGGGCAACTTGGCAAGGCCTCATTTCTACAATAAATAAAAAAATTAGCCGGGCATGGTAGCACGCACCTGTAGTTCCGGCTACTTGGAAGGCTGAGGCAGAAGGATCACCTGAGCCCAGCTAGTCAATGCTGGGCTGGCCGTGAGCATGACACTGCACTCTAGCCTGGGCGACAGAGTGAGACTCTAACTCAAAAAAAAAAAAGTAATGCTTGAGTCAAGATAAGGGAGCTCTGAAAGTCAAGATTGCTGTTGTGTAGACTCAGAGCAAATAAGTAGTATCTTAAAAGATGTCAGTCTCAGCCGGGCTCAGTGGCTCAGCCTGTAATCCCGCACCTTTGGGAGGCTGAGGTGAGTGGATTGCCTGAGCCCGCGAGTTCGAGACCCGCCTGGGCAGTGAGACCTCATCTCTACAATAAATCAAAAATGAGCCAGGCATGGTAGCGCGCGCCTGTAGTTCCAGCTGATTGGAAGGCTGAGGCGGAAGGATTGCCGGAGCCCAGCAGATTGAGGCTGCAGTGGCCAGGAGCGGCCACTGCACTCCAGTCTGGGCGACAGAGTGAGACTACAACTCAAAAAAAAAAAAAAAAAGATGTCAGTCTCTCCCTAGGGAAGTGGCTCCTCCATAGATGCAAATTTTCTCAAGAGATGGCTTTGTAAGGCCATTCAAAAATATGTCAAAGAAGTATAATTTGGGATGAAATATGTTTATTTCCTTCAGGTTCTGTTGTCTGTCATGTGAGTCTCTGCCAGAGTCAGGTTGGAATTTGGTGTCTTATTGCCACAGAGTCTGTCTTGTGAGTCTCGCAATGTCTGTGTTAATATTAATGCGGGTCAGTGATACCCAAATTCTACAGAGGAGGGGGGATAATGAGGCATGTTAGAACTCCTCTTCCATCATAGCCTGGGATTTAGCTTTTCAGATTTCCCTTGACCCAGAGGGGGTCCGTTAGTCATTTGGGAGGCTTAGGATTTTATTTTCTGTTTATATCAATGGACGGTATTGGTTAGGGTTCTCCAGAAAAACAGAACAAGAATAGACAGATTTATTCTAAGAATTGGCTCACATGATAATGAAATTGAGATGTCTGTTGATCTGCCATCTGCAAGCTGGAAACCAAGGTGTTGTAGTTACAATTTGAATCCCAAGACTGGAGAACCAGGAGAGCACTAATGGTGTAAGTTCAAGTGCAGAAGCAGACCAACAGTCAGAGATAATTTTTCTTTGCTTCTCCTTTTTTGTTCTAGTCAGGCCTCCAGTGGATTGAACAAGGCCCACCCACCCTGAGGAGGGCAGTTTGCTCTGTTTAGTCTCTCGATTCAAATGCTAATCTCATCCAGAAACATCCTCACAGACACACCCAGAATAATGTTTCACTGAATATCTGGGCACCCTGTGGCCCAGCCAAGTTGACATATGTAATTAACCATCATGCCAACACAGACTGGCTTAAGGAGAAAAGGAACATATTGACTGACATATTTGGAAAAGATACACGGGTAACAGAATCACAGCAGCTGTCGAGGCTATAGCAAGTGGAACCAAGGACCTGGTGCTGGCAAGACTGCTTTTCTCCCCATCCACTCCTCATCCCTGCCTGGCTCAGTTTCTCTTTGAGAATCAACCTCACTGCCAACTACAGATTGACTCTGTCCACAAATCAGGAACCACAGCCTCAGCTTAGTCCCCTACCAGAAGAGAATGCTTTAATCCAGGGCTTGCGTATAAACGCCAGAGAAGGACACTGATTTGCTCTACATTGGGACATATGACCACTCCTTGGATCAGTACATCTCTGTTGCCAAAGGATGGATACTGATCGACTGACTTGAGTCCAATGCGTACCACCACACCCAAAGGCAGAAAGAGTATTCCCAGAAGGAGAAGGATGTGGTAGTTGTCATTGGCGCCCTGGACAGTCCATCCCTTGGCTGCCTGACACACAAGGGCATATATCACAAGAGTGCCTGCATTTATCATAGCTGTCCCACATTCTACCAACACACACACACACACACACACACACATACACACACTCACACACACACATACTTCCTATGAGAGAAACAACTGAATGACACATCCCATCACTCAATCTATCTCCAGTGGCAGGATTTGGGAGCAATGTCTTTTCCTCTTGGTCAGGTTCAAATGTGGCTACTTACGGTCTGCCAACCTATGACTAATCATCTCCAAAATACATCCGGTATATAATGGAGATAAAAAAGGAAAAAAAGCAAGAAAACCCCCAGTTAGTAAAAGAAAGATGGAGAGCAAAATGCAGCAATCACCATCCCAACATCCTGCCAGACAGAGGTAGCAAGACACCCTTTTCCTGGCAGCGAAATCTCTCCAAAAATCCAGGCCCTTAATTCTAAGTGGTTTTCCTGGCAATCTTATAGTGAAACAACATGGCGGGTGGAGCACATTTTCTTAGAGGATAGGGAAGATATGCTCCTATCCCTGACCCCCCTGCCATGCTCGAGCTAGTCTGTCTAGGAGCTGGATAATGCGCGGGCCACATATTCCAAAACCAAACTGGCCTTCCAATCATACCAGGAACAACTTCGGGGCATGTGGAGGAGTATACAATTTGAATGACAAAGCATGAGCTTTTCAGGGACTTTCTTTCTCATGTGAACCATTTGTATTGGAAACCTTTCCACAGTATAATATATACTTCCCTCTCTTTAAAGAAATATGAGTAATTCTTGTGCACCATAGAACAGGAAAAACATAGATGGACAACTACAAAAATGTTGCTCATATATCACTATTCAGAGATAGTGATACTTTGACTTATTATTATTATTTTTTTTGAGTTGGAGTCTCACTCTGCCGCCAGACTGGAGGGCAGTGGCCGCTCCTGGCCACTGCAGCCTCGACCTGCTGGGCTTTGGCAATCCTTCCGCCTCAACCTTCCAAGTAGCTGGAATTACAGGCATGCGCTACCACACCTGGCTGATTTTTTTATTTATTGTAGAGATGAGGTCTCGCTGCCCAGGTGGGTCTCGAACCTGCGTGCTCAGGCAATCCACTCACCTCAGCCTCCCAAAGGCGCGGGATTACAGGCTGAGCCACCGAGCCTGGCTGACTTACTTTTTTTTTAAGGGTCTTGCTTTGTCACCTGTCATCTAGGGAATGCAGTGGCAAATCACAGCTCATAGTAACCTCTAACTCCTGGGCTCAGATGATCTTCCTGCCTCAGCCTCCCAAATAGGGACTATAGGCCCGTGCTACCACACACACGCTTATTGTTTTTTCTCGTCTATTTTTGTAGAGATGGGGGTCTTCTTAGGTTGCCCTGACTGGCCTCGAACTGGCCTCAAGTGATCCTCCTGTCTCAGCCTCCCAAAGCACTGGAATCATAGACATGAGCCACTACACCCAGCCAACACTTTGATTTTCATTCTGTTGATATTTTTCTTTAGTGTGTACAGGTGTGTTTGTGTGTATTTTTATTGTGTGTATTCCAAAAATGAAATTATATTATGTACCTTTTCTAGAGCTAGCTTTTCTCCTTTTACTTTCCTAAAAGTAGATCATGGATAGCTCCTGGGGTCAGGACACTCTTTGTGTGCCTGAGCACCATGGTGCATTATGCGTGCATTGTCTTTTAAAAATCGAGATTAAGCTGGGCTCAGTGGCTCAGCCTGTAATTGGGAGGCTGAGGTGAGTGGATTGCCTGAGCCCGCAGGTTTGAGACCCCCCTGGGCAGCGAGACCTCATCTCTACAATAAATCAAAAAATCAGCCGGACGTGGTAGCGCACACCTGTAGTTCCAGCTACTTGGAAGGCTGAGGCGGAAGAATCGCCGGAGCCCAGCAGGTCGAGGCTGCGGTGACCGGTGGCCACTGCACTCCAGTCTGGGCGACAGAGTGAGACTCCAACTAAAAAAAAAAAAAAAAAATCGAGATTACCACTGGGCGTGGTGGCTCATGCTGTAATCCCAGCACTTTGGGAGGTAGAATCCAGAGGATTGCCTGAGCCCTGGAGTTCAAAACCAGCCTGGGCGATATGGCAAGACCTCATCTCTACAGTAAATTAAAAAATTAGCTGGGCGTAGTGGCACAGCTACTTGGAAGTAGTTCTAGCTACTTGGAAGGCTGAGGCAGAAGGATTATCTGAGCCCAGCAGGTTGAGGCTACTTGAGCTGTGATCATGCCACTGCACTCCAGACTGGGTGGCAGAATGAGGCTCTGATTCAAAATAAACAAACAAATAAATAAAATAAAATCAGGATGACCAACCTGGGAACACAGAGACAGTGGTCCCAGCCTGGGATTCAGTGCCCTTGCACTGCCTGGGACTTCCCCAAGTCCTCTCCTCATCACTCCTGAGGTTGGTTCCTCTTGGTACAAATGCTCTCCTTAGCTGGGCTCAGTGGCTCAGCCTGTAATCCTAGTACTTTGGGAGGCCAAGGTGAGTGGATTGCCTGTGCTTGTGGGTTCAAGATCAGCCCGGGCAACCTGGCGAGACCTCATCTCTACAATAAAATAAAAATAGCTGGGCATGGTAGCGCGCATCTGTAGTTCTAGCTACTTGGAAGGCTGAGGCGAAAGGATTGCCGGAACCCAGCAGGTCAATGCTGGGGTGGCTGTGAGCGTGCCGTGCCACTGCACTCCAGCATGGGCAAAGGAGTGAGACTCCAACTTAAAAAAAAAATGCTCTTTTTCCATCCTTCCCTTCTCTTGCTTTTTTCTGTGATGGAGACTCCTGAAGTTTTCTATTCCAACTTTGTAGGAAAGTCTTCATGGACATTTGGATGGTTCTTGGGGCCAATGGGAGACAACATATGAAATCATGACTGTCCTGGGAGCTTAGGGCCAAAGGTCATCATGCAAACCTGGCAGACAGGGCACACCTGAGCCTGGGGACAGTGATTCCAGGTTCTTTCACAAAGACAAGATTTCATGTCTTGACCAGGTATGGTGGCTCCTGTTGGTAATCCCAGCACTTTGGGAGGCCAAGATGGGAGGATAGCTTGAAGCCAGGAGTTCAGGACCACTCTGGGCAACATAACAAGACCCCCAACTCCACAAAAATTTTAAAAATTAGCTGAGTGTGGTTGTACATGCCTGTAGTCCTAGCTACTCAAGAGGCTGAGGCAGGAGGTTTGCTTGAGTCCACGAGTTTGAGACTGTAGTGAGCTATGATCACACCACTGCACTCCAACCTGGATGAAAGGGTGAGACCTTGTCTCTTTTAAAAAAAGAAAAGATTTCATGTCTTCATGACGACATGATCCCAGTTCTTCCATGAAGACTGAGCTTCAGGATTTGGGTCAGGTAATTCCTTTTGTTTCTCCCTTCCTTCTGCCCCATATTCCCCTTGGCCACTGTACCCACAAACTTCTGATGGGACCAAAACTGAGATCCAAGTATGGTCCAGAAACTGTGAACTTGGACACTATGAATAACCCAACTTATTGTGGAGTGGCAGCCCATTATTCTATCCCCACGCCCCTGTGCATCTCTGCAGTACATTTAAAGTGCCAGAAATTCTGTTCTATGCATTTTTGTAAAGTGACCCTTCAGCCAGTTTTGAACATCCCAGTGGGAATGTTGAAGGTGAGTTGGTGAATGGGTAGGACCTCTTTGGAAGTTTAAGTCTTAATCTTTTTTGTGGCTTCAGGTCAAGCCATATCCAGCACCTGTAGTGCTGCCACCAGAGTGATCATTTTATCTTATTTCTTCTTATTACTATTTGTTTGAGTTGGGGACTCACTCTGTCACCCAGGCTGGAGTGCAGTGGCACCATCTTAGCTGCTGCATCATCGACCTCCTGGGCTCAGGTGATCCTTCCGCCTCAGCCTCTTGAGTAGCTGGGACTACAAGTGTGTGTTTCCACTCCTAGCTAATTTTTAAAAAATTTATTGTAGTGACAGGCTCTCACCAAATTGTCCAGGCTAGTCTTGAACCCCTGGACTCAGGCAATCCTCTTGCCTCTGCCTCCCAAAGTGCTGGGGTTATAGGCATGAGCCGTCACACCCGGCCCAGAGTGATCTTTTTTTTTTCTGGGTTGGAATCTCACTCTGTCGCCCAGGCTGGAGTGCAGTGGTACACTTACAACCACCGCAGCCTTGACCTGCTGGGCTCAGGTGATCCTTCAGCCTCAGTTTTCCAAGTAGCTGGAACTATAGGCACATGCCACCACACCCCACTAATTTTTTGATTTATTGTAGAGATGAGGTCTCACCACGTTGCCCAGGCTGGTCTTGAACCCATGGGCTCAGGCAATTCTCTCACCTCGGCCTCCCAAAGTTCTGGGATTATAGGCGTGAGCCACTGCGCCCATTCTCAGAGTGATCTTTTTTTTTTAAGTTGGAGTCTCACTCTGTTGCCCAGACTGGAGTGCAGTGGCACGCTCCTGGCCACCACCAGCCTTGACCTACTGGACTCCGGCAATCCTTCCGCCTCAGCCTTCCAAGTAGCTGGAACTACAGG
>NW_007259689.1:1029443-1037044 GCF_000164805.1 Carlito syrichta | reverse complement strand
TTTGATTTATTGTAGAGATGAGGTCTTGCCAAGTTACCCAGACAGGTCTCGAACCTGTGAACTCAGGCAATCCACTCACCTCAGCTTCCCAAAGCGCTGAGCTACCAAGCCCGATTCAGAGTGATCTTTTCAAAGGTGAGTCAAGGCTGAGCACGGTGGCCAGCTCCAACTCAAGCCTGTAATCCCAGCACTGTGAGGGGCTGAGGCAAAATGATTGCCTGAGTCTGCGGGTTTGAGACCAGCCTGGGCAACATGGAGAGACCTTGTCTCTACAATAAATGAAAAAATTAGCTGGGCGTGGTAGTACTCACCTGTAGTTCTGGCTACTTGGAAGGCTGAGGCAGAAGGATCGCCAGAACCCAGCAGGTGGAGGCTGGGGTAGCTGTGAGTGTGCCACTGCACTCCAGCCTGGGCGACGGAGTGAGACTCTGACTCAAAAAAATAAAAAAGTGCGTCGGCCCACTTCACATCCTGCTGGAATCTGCCAGTTGTTCTCTCTCTCCCTCAGACCAAAGCCCACACAGACCTTGCAGAGGCCTTTGTTATCTGCCCTTGTGTGCCTGCCTCGCTGATGTCATCCTTCTGAGCTCACCCCACTCTATCCACACCAGTCTGTCTGTTCCTGGGGCCCTCAGGGACAGCCCCACGTCAGGGTCACTGCACTTGCTGTTCTGTCTGCCTGGACCGCTGTTCCCCGCAGATCCACAATCCTGCTCGTTGAGCCCCTTTAAGTCTTCAGTCAGATTCTCTGGGTGAGCAAGCGTGCCCTGAGTGGGAGCCCCACGTGTTACCCTCTCAGTGGGACCGTCCTGCCTTACCCCATGCCACCTCTCTCTCCTCTCTCACCCCTCTCTCTCTCACCTCTGCCCTGCTCCTACCTTCTCTCCATGCCTTCATTCCTTTCCAGCATCCTTCCTGCTGGTTTCCCGTGTTCATGGTCTTCCTCTCACTGGGAATACAGACTCTGTGGAGGCAGAGACTTTTTTGCTCCCTGCAGTATCCCTAGCACCCAAAACAGCACCTGGCTCCATACATATTTGTCATGTGGATATATCGGAGGTAATTTCCTCAGAGGCTAAATGACCATCTAGACCCCCCCAGTCTCTATAAATTCAGACACCCACTCAGTAATGGAATAGATGACTTGTTGTAAGTTGGCCAGAGAATAAAATCTATGTATCTCTTGATTTTCATTATGGAATTAAAGATGCATTTCTATTAGAAAACAAAAAACAAAACTCCCAGGAGATTAAACAAGGATTAGGAAAGCTTCCAAGCCTGTGACATTCAGGGCGTCATTGTCATGCTGTTCACTTGCTGTCTTGGCATCATCCATCAGCTCTTGCTTCTGCATCACACTTGCCGCTCATGGGAGCGAGTCTAATGCTAGCTCTGGCTCCAAGAAGGGTATTCTTTTTTTTTTGAGATAGGGTCTAACTCTGTTGCCCAGGCTGGAGTGCGGTGGCATCATCATAGCTTACTGCACCCTTGAACTTCTGGGCTCAAGCAGTCCTTCCATTTCAGCCTCCCAAATAGCTGGGATTACAGTCACGTGCCACCATGCCCGAATAATTTTTAAAATTTTAGGCTGAACTCAGTGGCTCATCCTGTAATCCCAACACTTTGGAAGGCCGAGATGAGTGGATTGCCTGAGCCCATGGGTTTGAGACCAGCCCAGGCAACTTGGCGAGACCTCGTCTCTACAGTAAATCAAAAATTAGCCAGGCTTGGTAGCACGTGTCTATAGTTCTGGCTATTTGGAAGGCTGAGGCGGAAGGATCACTGGAGTCCAGCAGGTCGACGCTGGAGTGGTCGTGAGTGTGCACACTGCACTCCAGCCTGGGCTACAGAGCAAGACTCTAACTAAAAAAAAAAAAAAAATTTAACATTTTTTTTGTAGAAACGGGAGTCTCACTATGTTGCCCAGGCTGGTCTCGAACTCCTGATCTCAAATGATCTTCCCATCACAACCTTCCAAAGCATTGGGATTATAGGCGTGATCCATTGTAGGATTTTATATATATATTTAATGCCAGGATCCCCTTACTCTTCACTCATAATGTTCTGAATCTTCCTCTCTTTTCCTTCTCTGTGTGCCATGTGTAACGCTATTATTATTAATTATTATTTTTTGAGTCAGAATCTTACTCTGTCACCCAGGCTAGAGTGCAGTGACACACTCAGGGCCACTCCAGTGTCGACTTGCTGGGCTCAGGTGGTCCTTCTGCCTCAGTCTTCCAAGTAGCCACAAATACAGGCACCACGCTACCATGCCAAGCTAATTTTTTAATTTATTGTAGAGACGAGGTCTCACCATGTTGCCCAGGCTGGTCTCAAACCCACGAGTTCAGGCAATCTTCTTGCCTTGGCCTCCCAAAGTGCTGGGATTATAGGCTTGAGCCACCACATCCGGCAATGCTATTATTTAAAGGTTACCGAGCACACCACATTGCAGATTTGACTAATGTCACAGCATTGGAAATGGAGATTTCCTGGTCTGGCCCTCGTTGCCTTCTCTTGCCTGCACGTGTCTTACCTTGGGAACAGCTTCCCTAACAAATATATCTTGGAGTCCTCAAAGGTGAGCCTCACTTCTCGGTGTCAACTCTAGCCACCACATAGTGGCCACCATGTTCTTTTATTCCGGCTTTGGCTCTTTTGAGTTGGTATTTGATGACAAAAACACCACCTGGAGGCTCTTGTCATCAACAGTGCAGTGCTGTCCACTGGAGACATGTCGTAGTTTATATGCCAAGGGTGTCACTTCCTGATGCTCCCAAGTCTGCAGGTTCTTCAGATACTCTCTGAGAGGTGGAGGGATGTCCCAGTGCCAAGGATATTGCTGCATTCGGTTTTCTGGGCATTGAAAAGAACTACTTAAATTGATTTTCTTTCCTTCCTTCCTTCCTTCCTTCCTTCCTCTTTCTTTTTTTTTCTTGAGTTGGAATCTCACTCAGTGGCCCAGGCTAGAGTGCAGTGGCATACTCACAGCTACCCTAGTGTCGACCTGTTGGGCTCCAGTGATCCTTCCACCCTATCCTTCCAACTAGCTGGAACTACAGGTGCATGGTTCCACGCCCAGCTAATTTTTTGATTTTTTGTAGAGATGAGGTCTCACCATGTTGCCCAGGCTGATCTCAAACCCGTTGGCTCAGGGAATCCTCCCGCCTCAGCCTCCCAAAGTGCTGGGATTACAGGTGCTGGGATTACAGGCTTGAGCCACCGTGCCCAGACTTCCTCAGGCTTTCTGACCTTGTAGGCACTGCAAGGATTTGAATGATCCTGTGAGGGGAATTGGGAATGGAGCCTTGAGAAAATGATCCATATCTTGCTTTTTGCTTGTTTAGGAGAAACTGTTAACCTAGCAAAGCTGGTGTCTCACAAGTCTCCATGGTAGTGTGAACACAGTTCAGGTTGCCTTCTGTTTATTCATTCCTTTATTCACCAGATCAACTGAGCATTTCCTTCACGCTGGATGCTGGGGACGTCACAGTGAGTGGTGCAGACGTGGCTCCTGCTCACCTGGTGCCCAACCACAGTGTAGTAGGAGAGACAGATGTTCAGTAGGTAAATGCACACCATTCAGTCTTCTGCGCCTTTGGGAGGCTGAGGTGAGTGGATTGCCTGAGCCCGCAGGTTCGAGACCCACCTAGGCAGCGAGACCTCATCTCTACAATTAATTAAAAAATCGGCCAGGCATGGTAGTACATGCCTGTAATTCCGGCTACTCGGAAGGCTGAGGCGAAAGGATCGCTGGAGCCCAGCAGGTCGAGGCTGCGGTGGCTGGGAGCAGCCACTGCACTCCAGTCTGGGTGACAGAGTGAGACTCCAACTCAAAAAAAAAAAAAAAAGTCCAGTCTTTCTGAGACTATAGGGAGTAAGACAGCCTCCTGGGTGAGGGAGAAAAATCGGAGACAGCTTCCCTGAGGACAGAGAAGCTGAGACCTGCAGGCTGAGTGGGAGGTATCTGAGAGTAAAGAGAAGAATGTTCCAGGCGGAGGAAACAACTCAGTCTCTTAAGATCAAAGGTTCTAGCCGGGCTCGGTGGCTCAGCCTGTAATCCCGCACCTTTGGGAGGCTGAGGTGAGTGGATTGCCTGAGCCCACAAGTTAGAGACCAGCCCGGGCAATTTGGTGAACCTTCATCTCTACAATAAATTAAAAAAAAGAAAATAACCAGGTGTGGTAATGCACACCTGTAGTTCTGGGTACTTGGAAGGCTGAGGCGGAAGAATCGCGGAGCCCAGCACGTTGATGCTGGGGTGGCTGTGAGTGTTTCACTGCACTCCAGCCTGGGTGATGGACTGAGACTCCAACTCAAAAAAAAAAAAAAAAAGAGAGAGAGATAAAAGATTCTATACATATGCCAAACCTAAATGGCAAACTCCAGTATGTTAACTTAAATTTAAATATGAGTTGTTGTGATGTCCAAAATAACCCATCCCTGGTAAAATCTATATCATATCATATCATATTTATAAAGTGGTTATTAATGTGAATGCCAGGACTCCTTGGCTGAAGCATTTGTGTGTGTGTCTAATTTTTGTTTGTTTATATAACCATTTCTGCAATCTAGTCTTAAGCTGTGGAATTTTGGGTCTCTGTGTGTGTTTTCTTTTTCTTTTTCTGAGTTGAAGTTTCACACCGTTGCTCAGGCTGGAGTACAGCGGCATGCTCACGGCCATCCCAGCAATGACCTGCTGGGCTCTGGCGATCCTTCTGCCTCAGCCTTCCAAGTTGCCAGAACTACAGGCGCGTGCTACCAGGCCCAGCTAATTTTTTGATTTATTGTAGAAACAAGGTCTCACCATGTTGCCCAGGCTGGTCAGGTAGTTCTCTCGCTCATCCTCCCTAAGTACTGGGATTACAGGCTTGAGCCACCGTGCCCAGTCTCTGTGTGTTTTCAAAGTGGTCCTCACCTTCATGCTTTGGTAGGCTTGATCAGCCCATTGGAAGCCCCTAAGTGTGCATAGATAAGGGAAATCCCTGGACCCTGAAGTGTAGGTGAAGGAAAAAAAATATTGCATAAGAATCGTGCAGCAAGAATTTCAGGACAGAGACTCTGTATATCAAGCCTGGCAAGGAAGCATGGAGATAAGCACAATTCCCCGAATGTGGTATAAACTGTTTCCAGGAACTGACATGTTGTAGTCCATTCTGGCTGCTATAACAAGATACCATAAACTGGGTAGCTTATGAGCAACATTTATTTCCCACAGTTCTGGAGACTGGGAAATCAACATCAAGGCAAGGCGATGACTGAGTCAGTGTCTGATGAGAACCTACATTTGGTTCATAGATGATGCCTTTTCACTGTGTCCTCATATGGTGAAAGGGGCTAGCTACCTCTCTCGGGCTCTCACTTTCTTTTGAGTTGGAATCACCACAGTTTCAGCCTCTTGGGCTCAGGCAATCCTTCTGCCTCAGATTCCCAAGTAGCTGGGACTACAGACCCGTGCCACCACGCCTGGCTAATTTTTTGATTTAGTATAGAGACAAGGTCTTGCTGTGCTGCCCAGGTTGGTCTCAAACTCCTGGGCTCAAGCAGTTCTCTGCCTTGGCCTCTTAAAGTGCTGGGATTACAGGCATGATCCACTGTGTCCAACCTTATATGAGTTTTGACAGTTTTCCCATATTGTCTCTGGAATAGTTAAAGCATACCTCAAAGATAAATGTGGGTTAACTTCCAGATCACTGCAACAGAGCAAATATTGCAATAAAGAAATCACATAAATGTTTTTGTTTCCCAGTGCATATAAAACTTATGTTTATAGTATACTGTAGTCTATTAAAGAGGTTAAATAGCATTATATATATATATTTAAACTATGTATATGACCGGGTATGGTGGGTGGAGCCTGTAATCCCAGCACATTGGGAGGCTGAGGTGAGAGGATTGCCCGAGCCCACGGGTTCAAGAACAGCCTAGGCAACTTGACGAGACCTTATCTCTACAATAAATCAAAATATTAGCTAAGTGTGGTAGTTCACACCTGTAGTTCCAGCTACTTGGAAGGCTGAGGTGGAAAGATCGCCTGAGCCCAGCAGGTCGATGCTGGGGTGGCCGTGAGCATGCCATTGCACTCCAGCCTAGGTGATGGAGTGAGACTTCAACTAAGAAAAAAAACAACTATGTTTATACCTTAATTTAAAAAATATTGCTAGGCACAGTGGCACATGCCTGTAGTCATAACTACTCAGGAGGCTCAGGAGGCAACATAGCAAGACCCTATCCTCCAAAAATTACTTTATTACTAAAAAATCCTAACAATAATCTGAGCCTTCAGTGAATTATCATCTTTTTGCTGGTGAAAGTCTTGCCTCAATGTTGATGGCTACTGTCTGATTGCCCAAGCTGGAGTGCAGTGGCATGCTCACAGCCACCACAGCCTTGACCTGCTGGGCTCAGGCAACCCTTCTGTCTCAGCCTTCCAAGTAGCTGGAACTACAGATGCAAGCCACCATGCCCAACTAATTTTTTGATTTATTATAGAGCCGAGGTCTCGCCAAGTTGCCCGGACTGGTCTCGAACCCCTGGGCTCAGGCAATCCTCTCTTATTTGCCCCCCCCAAGTGCTGGGATTACAGGCATGAACTACCTACCGCACCCAACTGTGGCAATTTCTTTTCTTTTTTTTGAGTTAGAGTCTCACTCTGTCACCCAGACTGGAGGGCCATGCCACATTCATGGCCACTCCAGCGTCAACCTGCTGGGCTCCGGCAATCCTTCTGCCTCAGCCTTCCAAGTAGCTGGAACTACAGGCACACGCTACCATGCCCAGCTAATTTTTTATTTATTGTAGAGATAGGTCTCATCATGTTGTCTGGGCTGGTCTTGAACCCACGGGCTAAGACAATCCACTTGCCTCGGCCTCCCAAAGTACTTGGATTACAGGCTGAGCCACCAAGTCCGGCCTGTGGCAGTTTCTTAAGACAATGATGAAGTTTGCTGCACCCGATTGACTTTTACTTTCATGAAAGATTTATCTGTAGCATGAGATGCCGTATGATGACATTTTATCCACAGTAGAACTTAATTTAAAATTGGAGATAGGTTGGGTGCAGTGGCTACCACACCCGGTCGTGGCAATTTCTTTTCTTTTCTTTTCTTTTTTTTTTTGAGTTGGAGTCTCACCTGTCACCCAGACTGGAGTGCAGTGGCCGCTCCCGGCCACCGCAGCCTCGACCTGCTGGGCTCCAGCGATCCTTCCACCTCAGCCTTCCGAGTAGCCGGAATTACAGGCGTGCACTACCATGCCCGGCTGATTTATTTATTTATTGTAGAGATGAGGTCTTGTTGCCTAGGCGGGTCTCGAACCCGTGGGCTCAGGCAATCCACTCACCTCAGCCTCCCAAAGGCACGGGATTACAGGCTGAGCCACGGAGCCTGGCTGCAATTTCTTTTCCTTTTTTTTTTTGAGTTGGAGTCTCACTCTGTTGCCCAGGCTGGAGTGCAGTGGTACAATCATGGCTCACTGCAGCCTTGACCTCCTGGGCTCAGGTGTTCCTCCCACCTCAGCCTCCAGAGTAGCTGGGACTACAGGTATGTACCATCACACTCAGCTTTTTTTTTGAGTTGGAGTGTCACTCTGTCGCCCAGACT
>NW_007259689.1:1018997-1029398 GCF_000164805.1 Carlito syrichta | reverse complement strand
GGTCTCGAACCCACGGGCTCAGGCAATCCACTCACCTCAGCCTCCCAAAGGTGCGGGATTACAGGCTGAGCCACCGAGTCTGGCTCTTTTTTTTTTTTTTTTTTTTGTAGAGATGAGGTCTTACCATGTTACCTGGCTGGTCCTGAATCCTGAGCTCAAGTGATCTTCCTTCCTCGGCTTCCCAAAGTGCTGAGATTAGAGGGATGCCTAATTTACCATTTTTAAAGAAACGGGTCATTTTTTATTCTTTTCCTTTGTATGACATTTGTGAATGGGGAAAAAAACTCTAATTTTTGTGTTTTTAAAAATTTATATTGTCAGTAGTTCTCGTGAATTTTAAAATTCTTTATCCTGGAGTGGCATTGCCATCTTAAGTTGTTGCCTGACATTTACTGAGCAACAATAACATGCTAGTTCTTTTGTTTTCAATATGATATATTTGAAATTCTTTTTAAGGAATATTTAAAATTATGATTTATTTTAAAATAATTATTCCTTTAAAATGCAACACTTTGGTAAAAGTATGTGATTATTTATAGGAACCTGGCTCCGTGTTGAACGTTTTGCATGCATTTACCCTTTTTAATCCCCACAACAACCCAAAAACTTGGCATTGTTTTATGCATTTCGTGGATAAAGAAACTGAAGAATAGAGAGTAAAGCAGTTTACTCAGTGTCATAAAGCAAAATGGTAGAACTGGACTGGGGAGTTGCATCCTTTGCCTTCAAGGCCTGCTCTTTGGCTGGTGTGGGGAGCTGTCTCCCAGGATGGGAAAGGTAGTTTATCTGGAAGGATCCAGGTGGGAGCCTAGACCCAGGTGGCAAAGAGAAATGGCACATCCTTTGCCATTTAGTGACAACACAGAAACTGTTCCTAAAGCTCTGGATAATGGAACTTGTCAGCATTTTTTTTTTTGAGTTGGAGTCTCACTCTGTCACCCAGACTGGAGCGCAGTGACCACTCCTGGCCACCATAGCCTCGAACTGCTGGGCCCCGGCGATCCTTCCGCTACCATGCCCAGCTGATTTTTTGATTTATTGTAGAGATGAGGTCTCGCCAAGTTGCCCAGGTGGGTCTCGAACCCGCGGGCTCAGGCAATCCACTCACCTCAGCCTCCCAAGGCGCGCCACCGAGCCCAGTTTGTCAGCATTTTTATATTCTTTTGGGGATGGATTTTTTTACCTAATAGATTTTTTTTTTTGAGTCGGAGTCTCAGTCTGTCGCCCAGGCTGGAGTTCAGTGGCACAGGCTACCTCAGCCTCAACCTGCTGGGCTTAGGTGATCCTCCCAATCAATCTTTCAAGTAGTTGGAACCACAGGCATACACCACCACATCTGGCTAATTTTTTTTTTTTTTGAGTTGGAGTCTCATTCCATCGCCCAGACTGGGGTGCAGTGACATGCTCAGAGCCACCCCAGTGTCACGTACTGGGTTCCAGTGATCCATCCACCTCAACCTTTCAAGTAGCCAGAACTACAGGCACACACTACCATGCCTGGCTAATTTTTAATTTATTGTAGAGACAAGGTCTTGCCAAGTTGCCCAGGCTGGTCTCGAACTCCCAGGCTCAGGCAGTTCTCTTGCCTCTGCCTCCCAACATTCTGGGATTATAGGCATGAGCCACTGCGCCCCGCCCTACTAGATATTTTTTAAATGACGTAGTCAAACTTAAGAACTTTTATATCCACAAAATAACATAAATAGCAAAGTGTGTCCCTGGATGTAAGTTCCTGATTATAAGATACATTTGATATGGTCTTTTTCCTTTTCAAAAAATATAGAAATCTAGGAATACTGGTCCTAATTTATTAGAAGTGCTCTATTACATTTATTTCATAGTTCTGAAAACATAAAAGCTTTGTCTATATTCTTTGGACCTTAAGGTGTGAAAAATGTGTAATTGTTTAAAAGTTGGATATTGATACTAAAGGAGAAGAAACCAACATAGTTTGTGTGGATGTGCATTCAGTAAATGTTGATGGAACCTGAAATTCTCCAGGAGGAGAAAATGAGGCTGAGGAGAAACTATCAGTTTGACAAACTGATAGTTTCTGTCTCTGTCTATGTCTCTGTGTCTTTCTCTCTGTCTGCTGCCTTCTCCTCTAAAATAATCAAGCCAATAAGGTAAAAAACAAAATTTCAGGCTGGGTGTGGTGGTTCACGCCTGTCATTCCAGCACTTTAGAAGGAGGCGGAGGAGAGAGGATTGCTTGAGCCAAGGGGTTCATGACAAGCCTGGGCAATTTGGTGAGATGTTGTCTCTACAATAAAAATCAAAAAATTAACTGGGCGTGGTGGCGTATGTCTGAGGCAGATGGATCACCTGAGCTCAGCAGGTCGAGGCTGTGATAGCTGTGACTGTGCCACTGCACTCCAACTTCGGCAACAGAGACTCAGGCTCAAAAAATATATATATATTTTTAACACATAAGATAAAAAGTGGAGTTGTAGTCCAGCAGATTTTAAAACATATTGTAAGGTCACAAATATTAAAACAGTGCTTGGCCAGGAATTAGGCAGCAGATGATGAATCAGACTAGAAGGTCGAGAAACAGACTCACTTCCAATTTAGTAAAGAGAAACAGAATCCATTAGGCAGTGACTGATGGATTGTTCAAAAATGAATTGTATAATTTTCTAATTACTTAGGAAAAAGAATGCCAAAGTATTTCCTTACTGCTTACATCAGAATAAATTCTATGTGGATTAAGACTTTAATGTAGAAACAAAAATTCCATAAAATATGAGAACAAAAATAAGTAAGTATCTTAGGATGGTAAAGGGCTTTTTTTTTTTTGAGTTGGAGTCTCACTCTGTTGCCCAGACTGGAGTGCAGTAGCCACTCCCGGCCACCGCATCCTCGTCCTGCTGGGCTCTGGCGATCCTTCCACCTCAGCCTTCCAAGTAGCTGGAACTACAGGCGCGCGCTACCATGCCCGGCTAATTTTTTGATTTATTGTAGAGATGAGGTCTCACCAAGTTGCCCAGGCGGGTCTTGAACCTGTGGGCTCAGACAATCCACTCACCTCAGCCTCCCAAGGTGTGGGATTATAGGCTGAGCCACCAAGCCTGGCTGGTAAAAGGCTTTTTAAAAGCATAATTCTAAAGCAGAAACACGAAAGGTTGATTGACTTTATTCAATTTTAATTAAAAACTTCTATATGATTAAAGATATAATACCCAACTGAAAGGTATATAGGCCAGACTTGGTGACTCAGCCTGTCATCCCAGCACTTTGGGAGGCTGAGGTGAGTGGATTGCCTGAGACTGTGGGTTCGAAATCAGCCTGGGCAACTTGATGACCTTGCCTCTGCAATGAATAAAAAGTTAGCCGGGCGTGGTAGCAAGTGGCTGTAGTTCTGGCTACTTGAAAGACTGAGGTGGAAGGATCACTGGAGCCCAGCAGGTTGACGCTGGGGTGGCTGTGAGCGTACCACTGCTCTCCAGCTAGGTGACGGAGTGAGACTCCAAAAAAGAAAAGTATATAAACTTGGACCAAAATGTGCAATCATATCAAAAGAGTTAATATCTCTGTTGTATAAAGAGGCCTTACAAATAGAAAAGATCATCACCCCAATGCCATAATTTGAGTTTATGAACAGAAAGTTCAGAGGAAACACAACTGTTGAGTAATTGTTTCAAAACACCTTTAATGTCACAAGTAAACAACTGCATGTTTAGTGAGAGAAAGACATTCCATGTTTTTTCATATCAGACTCTGAAAGATCTACAAAGCATAGTATCTAGTCCTGACTGGGGTATAGGGAAATTGGCACTATGAGTGAAAGGGTTATACAATATTTCTGGTAAAAAATTTGGCTGTGGCCGGACTTTGGTGGCTCAGCCTGCAATCCCAGCTCCTTGGGAGGCGAATGGATTGCTGGAGTCTGAGGGCTTGAGACCAGCCTGGGCAATTTGGAGAGACTTCGTCTCTATAATAAATCTAAAATTAGCCGGGTGGTATAGTGCGCAATTATACCTCAATAAAGTTCTGGTTACTTGGAAGATTAAGGTGGAAGGATTGCCGGAGCCCAGTAGGTCGATGCAGACGTGGCCGTTAGTGTGCCACTGCACTTCAGCCTGGATGATGGAGTAAGACTCCATCTCTTGGCGAGACTTCATCTCTACAATAAATAAAAAATTAGCTGGGCGTGGTAGCGCGCGCCTGTAGTTCCAGCTACTTGGAAGGCTGAGGCGGAAGGATCGCCGGAGCCCAGCAGGTCGAGGCTGCGGTGGCCGGGAGCAGCCACTGCACTCCAGTCTGGGCGACAAAGTGAGACTCCAACTCAAAAAAAAAAAAAGACTCCAACTCAAAAAAAAAAAATTGGCTATGTGCATCAGTGACTAAAAGTGTGTATAGCTTTTGACCTAGTAATTTCACTTAAAATATTTACCTTAAGGAAATAGAACTAGAATATGGACAACAAATTTTGAACAAAAATAGTAATTTTGGTATTAACAATCACAAATATTTAATGCTACAGGAGATTACTCATGATAAAATTATAAGTGAACAAAGATTATGTCAATTTTGATTAAGAAAATATATAAGCTGGGCATGGTGGCTCAAGCCTGTAATCTCAGTACTTTCGAAGGCAGAAGCAAGAGGATTGCCTGAGCTCAGGGGTTCGAGACCACCCTGAACATGGTGAGACCTCGTCTCTGTAATAAATAAAAAAAAATCAGCCAGGTGTGGTGGCACATGCCTGTAGTTCCAGCTACTTGGAAAGCTGAGGTGGAAGGATCACCTGAGCCCAGTAGGTTGAGACTGTGGTTACTGTTAGCGTGCCACTGCACTCCAACCTGGGATACAGAGTGAGACTCCGCCTCAAAAAAAAAAAAAAAAAAAAGCCGGGCTAGGTGGCTCAGCCTGTAATTCCGCGCCTTTGGGAGGCTGAGGAGAGTGGATTGCCTGAGCCCGCGGGTTCAAGACCCGCCTGGGCAGGCAAGACCTCATCTCTACAATAAATCAAAAAATTAGCCAGGTGTGGAAGCACGCGCCTGCAATTCCGGCTACTCGAAAGGCTGAGGCGGAAGGATCGCGGAGCCCAGCAGGTCGAGGCTGCGGTGGCCGGGAGCGGCCACTGCACTCCAGTCTGGGTGACAGAGTGAGACTCCAACTCAAAAAAAAAAAAATCTATATCTATATCTATATCTATCTATCTATCTATCTATCTATCTATCTATCTAGATATAGCAATTATACCTCAATGAAATGTTAAAAATAACATGTATACACACATACATACACATAGATACAGGAGAAAATATATCAAATTGTTAACAGTGGTTAGCTCTGGCATCATAGGTGATTTTTTTTTTTTTTTTTTGAGTTGGAGTCTCACTCTGTCACCCAGACTGGAGTGCAGTGGCCGCTTCCGGCCACCACAGCCTCGACCTGCTGGGCTCCGGCAATCCTTCCGCCTCAGCCTTCCAAGTAGCCGGAATTACAGGCCTGCGCTACCATGCCTGGCTGATTTTTTGATTTACTGTAGGGATGAGGTCTCGCCAAGTTGCCCAGGCTGGTCTCGAACTCCTGGGTTCAGACAGTCCTCTTGCCTCCACCTCCCAAAGTGCTGGGATTACAGGCATGAGCCATCACACCTGGCCAGAAATTAAAATATTTTGAGCCACTGTGCTAACCAGGTCTAGTGAGGAAGTTGACCCTGGCCCAGTGGGTGGCTCTAGGAAGTAGGGGCAGGAGATTGAGGAGGTTGATGAAAGGGTGGAATTCTAAAAGGCAGTATGGAATGATGCTGTCTACTCCACCACTGGCCTTGAGCAGCTATTATTTATTGTTGACCCTTGTGAGAACAGCTCAAATTTCTAGTTACTAGAGTCTTATTCAAACCCTATCCTGAATCATGTGTCACATTTTCAAGGCCATTTGTGGAAAGATATGTCAGAAACCTATATGACTCTCTTCTTAGGTGTAAGAGTTGTTGATGAAAAGATGCCAGACTTTGTAAAATATTTGAGATGGCTTATGCTTGAGTCAAGCTTGAGGACTTAAGCCAAGGTACACCCATCTTCAAAAGGTCCTGAGAACATGTGCCCACTGTGGCCCAGTGGTGGTTTGGTTATATGCACTTTAGGAAGGTGGGAATTTCAAGAAACCATACGTCAATACATGCGATGTTTTCATTTGGTTTGGGCCAGGAAAGAGGGACATTTCCAAGGGGGTCTTGCAGGTTACAGGCAAATTCAAAGATTTCTTGACTGATAGTTTTTTGGTCCTTATCTAAGGATTTGGGAAATCAGTAGATGAGATGCTTTGTTAAAATAAAGGTGTGGAAAACTCCAGGTCTGTTGATATGTAGATGAAATTAAGATGTTTTGCTGAAACAAAGAGTTCGGGTTTGTTGATATATAGATGAAGTCCTATATGTGACTGACTTTAGAAAGGACAATTGTTT
Organism: Carlito syrichta; assembly: GCF_000164805.1. Lineage (NCBI taxonomy): Eukaryota > Metazoa > Chordata > Mammalia > Primates > Tarsiidae > Carlito > Carlito syrichta. Next base: position 1,022,981 of record NW_007259689.1, on the reverse strand, counting down.
TGCAAAGCTTCCTGGGAGTCCCATAATCCACAAGAGATGGCTTTTCAGGGTCATAAGATAATTTGATTTCCTTCTTTGTTATGTGATGTTATGCCAGAGTCAGGTTGGAAAACGGGAATAAAACCCTGTTTGGTGAGTTCTTTTCAGTCACTGACTCCCCATTCCTCTTAGGAATCTGGCTAAGAGAAAAGAGCTCAAGTTTAGTTCTCAGAGTGATTAATAAGATGCAAGGTGACTCCTAGGTTTCTGACCAGGGCCCCTGGGTCGGTGGCAGGGGTGTCACTGAAACACCAGGGGTTCTGTCAATGTCCTTTTGTTCTTGGCACAGAAAGCCAATCACTGGGACAATAAGGAGAGCCAGGGAAGAAGGAATTTTATTTGGGTGATATCAGCCAAGGAGAACAGGAGAAAGTCTCAAATCCATCTCCTTGTCCTACCAAAGTCAGGGGTTTATGCAATGGGGCAGGAATGTAGAAAACAAGAATTAGGAGGGGTAAGGAGGAGGAGCTGGTAAACAGGTGAGTCTGGCATCTTATTATCTGGATGCTGTGATCTTGTAAGTTTCAGTTTTTGTTATTGTAGGCCTGAGGGTCTGTTTCCTAATAAAGGAACTTAGGTAAGACAAATGTAAGTTTCAAGTTTTATTTATTTTATTTATTTTGAGTTGGAGTCTCACTTTGTCATCCAGGCTGGAGTGCAGTGGCACGCTCACAGCCACCCCAGCATCCACCTGCTGGGCTCAGGTGATCCTTCCGCCTCTGCCTTCCAAGTAGCCAGAACTGCAGGCGCACGCTACCATGGCTGGCTAAGTTTATCAGATATTGTAGAGACAAGGTCTAATCAAGTTGCCCAGGTTGGTCTTGAACCCTTGGGCTCAGGCAGTCATCTTGCCTCTGCCTCCAAAAGTGCTGGAATTACAGGCTTGAGCCACCGTGCCCGGCCAAGTTTCAAGCTTTAAGACTGGAAGGGTCAATATCTATGTTTATTCAAAAAGAAACTGTAACCATTAGTTCCATAGGGAAGTTGGGCCAGTTTTGGGGCCTTTCTCCAGTGTAGAGGTCACAGAGGAAGAAGGTTTATATTTAAATATCTCAAATTTTAAGTGATTTGAGAGAAAGTGATCAGTAAAACCCTTGGGTACATTCTAGAACTCAGAGGAGAGTTGTGTGCTTAATGGGTGGACTTGGGACCTCCGTAGACAGGAAGTGACTGACACCGTGAGCATGGATGAGTGGAGAGAAGTGTCAGGAGACAGAATTCCCAGAATGCTTTCAGTGGGCGTGACAGAGATCTGGCAGTAGGGAAGATGCAAACCTCAAGATAGTGATGTTGACAGAGAAAGAATGTGGTTTCTAAAGGAGGAAAGCCACAGAGAGGTTTAGCAACATCAGGATGAAAAGTTAGGTAGCTGTTGGTGACCTTGCTGAGAACATTTGGGGCCAGACCCAAGTAAAGAGGTTTAGGAATAAACGGATGGAGAAATAAAGGCAGATGGTTCCCTTTTGAGAAACTGTTTGTGAAACAGAAACAGGACTCAGTTCCCACCCCACTCATGTGTGTCGCCACACATACCCGCTGACTGCCAGACCTGGCAAGTTACCTGAAGAAACCTAGACAAGTAACATTTTGCTCAAGAAGAATGAACCCCTTCACCCGCATGCTCATAAATCCAGCAAAATGACGGATCCTAACCTCCTGCCTCACTGTAATACTAACCTCTCCACCCCAGGTGGGGCTCATCTGCCATTTTTTTATATACAACATATGAAGTATGTATCTACATTACCCATGCACAGTTAGGACCCCTCCCTAATCATGCTGACATTACACCCCTTCCCTTATCTAATACAAGGCCCAGGCTGCCCCCGTGGAGGGTCAGGCAGAGGACTCCTCCTCGTGAGTTGCCTCCTTATGCTTGAGCATAAGCCCCCAATGAAGCCTTGTCTAGAAACCTGTTGGGCCTCACATCAATTTCCTTCCCTCCTTTCCTCCCTCCTTTCCTCTCTTCTTTTCTGAGTTGGAGTCTCATTCTGTTACCCAGGCTGGAATGCAGTGGCACACTCATGGCCACTGCAGCCTTGACCAGCTGGGCTCAGGCAATCCTTCCACCTCAGCCTTCCAAGTAGCTGGAACCACAGGCATGTGCCACCATGCCCGGCTAATTTTTTTGATTTATTGTAGAGATGAGGTCTCGCCAAGATGCCCAGGTTGGCCTTAAACCCTTGGCCTCAGGTAGTTTTTGTTTTGTTTTGTTTTGAGTCAGGTCTCACTCTTTTGAGTCATGACTCATTACATCCTCGACTTCCTGGGCTTAGGCGATCCTTCTGCCTCAGCTTCCACAATAGCTGGGACTATAGGTGCGCGCCACCATACCTGGCTAATTTTTTGTTTTTTGTAAAGATGAGGTCTTGCCATGTTGCCCAGGCTGATGTCAGACTTGTGGGCTCAATCTTCCCACCTTGGCCTCTCAAAGTGCTGGGATCACAGACATGAGCCACCGTGCCTGGCTTCAATTTCTTTTGCATAGAGAGCCTAAGAACCTATAGTCAGGTAACCAAAGGGAAGAAAGAGCCTAGGTCATGGTGTTATTATTATTATTATTATTTAGTTTTACAGTCATGGGCTGCATAGTGCCATTTCAGTCAATGACAGACCAATATGTGATGGTGGTCCCATAAGATTATAAAACCATGTTTTCGGCTGGGCTCGGTGGCTCAGCCTGTAATCCCAGCACTCTGGGAGGCCGAGGCGAATGGATTGCCTAAGCCTGCAGGTTCAAGACCAGCCTGGACAACTTGGTGAGACCTCGCCTCTACAATAAAAAGAAAAATATATATATATATATAGCTGGGCATGGTAGTGCGTACCTGTAGTTCTGGCTACTTGGAAGGCTGAGGTGGTAGCATTGCCAGAACCCAGCAGGTCGACACTGAGGTGGCTGTGAGCATGCCACTGCACTCCAGCCTGGGCGATGGAGTGAGACTCCAACTCCAAAAAATAAAAATAAAAAAGCAAAAACCAAAAAAACCCATATTTTCATATACCTTTCTATGTTTAGATACATAAGTACCATTGTGTTCCAATTGCCTGTAGAATTCAGTACAATAAAAATGCCATACACGGCCTCCCCATGGAGGCTGCCAACAAGGGCATTTGCCAAAGCCATGCAGAACAGCGCCACGTCGGAGCAGAAGGAGGGGAAGGCCAAGGACAAGAAGGACGAGGAGTAGGCATGGGGCTGGACTGAGTCTCTGCTGCCCCCTGGCCTGATGTGCCAGTCCTGACTGCAGTGGTGGTGTTTGTGTTGTGGCTCACCCACACCTCTGTCCACCTTACACTAATACAGACTTTTCTCTGCCACACACACACACACACACACACACACACACACACAATGCCACACAACTAGGAGCAATAGGCTACCATGTAGTCTAGGTATATAGCATACTATACCATTTAGGCTGAGTAAGTGCAGATCAAAGAGTGCACAATGACAAAATCACCTAAAGATGCATTTCTCAGAGCATGTCATTAAGTGATGCATGACTATATTTATAAGAGGGGAGATGGTAGAGTATGTTTGTATGTTGAGGGAGTTTGAGAGTATTATGGGTTGAATTGTGTCATCCAAAATTCATATGTTGAAGTCTTAACTGCCAGTACATCAGAATGTGACCCTGTTTGGAAACAGAGTCTTTTCAGATGTAATTAGTCAAGATGAATTACTGGAATGGAGTGGACCCTGATACAACATGAGTGGTGTTCTTTTATTTTTTATTTTTTTGGAGTTGGAGTCTCACTCTGTCGCCCAGACTGGAGTGCAGTGGCACGCTCCTGGCCACCGCAGCCTCGACCCACTGGGCTCTGGCGATCCTTCTGCCTCAGCCTTCCAAGTAGCCGGAATTACAGGTGTGCGCTACCACGCCCGGCTAATTTTTGATTTATTGTAGAGATGAGGTCTCACCAAGTTGCCCAGGTGGGTCT
>NW_007259689.1:1015151-1018818 GCF_000164805.1 Carlito syrichta | reverse complement strand
CCAGGTGGGTCTTGAACCCGCAGGCTCAGGCAATCCACTCACTTCGGCCTCCCAAAGCGCTGGGATTACAGGCTGAGCTACCGAGACAGGCCGACTGGTGTTCTTATTTTTAAAAAAAGGGAAACTTGAACCCAGACATACAAATACGGAGAATGCCACATAAACATGCAGGCAGAACGGGGGGTGATGAGTCTACAAGCCAAGGAGCACCAAAGATTGCCAGCAAACCACCAGGAACTGGAAAGAGGCCTGGAAAAGCCCTTCCCTGGCACCTTCAGAACCTGCCACACCTTGATTTCCAACTTGTAGCCTCTAGAACTGTGAGACAATACATTTCTGTTTTTTAAGCTTCTCCACTTGTGAGGCTTTGTTGCAGCAAACAGAGAGAGAGAGAGAGAGAGAGAGAAGGGAGGAAGGGAGGGAGAGAGGGGGGAGAGAGAGAGAGACTGACTTGTGAATAAATTCTTATAGCCAGTACAGTGGCTCATGCCTGTAATCCCAGCATTTTGGGAGACCCAAGGTAAGAGGATTGCGTGAGCCCAGGGATTCAAGACCAGCCTTGGCAAGTTGGTAAGATCTTGTCTCTACAATAAATAAACAAGTAAGTAAATAAATAAATAAATAAATAGGTGAGGTGGCACGCACGTGTGGTTCCAGCTGCATGGAAGGCTGAGGTGGAAGGATCGCCTGAGCCCAGGAAGTCGAGGCTGCAGTGGCCGTGAGTGTGTCACTGCACTCTAACCTGGGCAACAGGGTATGACCTCTAGTCAAAAAAAAAAAAAAAATCGTAACTGTTGGGATCTGGCTAAGTGGAGTTGTCAGCACCACGTTCTGCTTGGTGACCACCACAGGAAATGGGCTAAAGAGTACCTGACATTGTCTCCAAACCAGATGAGGTAGCATTAAGAGGGCCATGTCCAGTGTTTGACTGTATCTCTTCAACCCAGATGTCATTTCTATATCCTGCCTGCTGGAGACAAAAATCACTGTGAGCTTTTTTTTTTTTAATTGATCACTTCTCTATTACATAAGTTCAATAAAATCTAACATCACAAGGCATAATTCATATGCTCTCAGAGATAACAGTTACAGTAACTTGGCAATATAAATCCTGATGGTATTGACAGAAAGTGTTTATATAGATATTTCCAAATAACTCGACTTGGGCAGAAAAGTGGGCATGAATAAGGAACAAATTGCACTCAACAATAGTTTAACAAATTGATTTTCACTAAGATGAAGATGAAAAAGATTCACATCTTGGCTGAATATTAATTCTTATGCTCTTTATAGAGGGCCAAATGAATCTTCAGGGTGAAGCTTATAAGTCAACCCAATAAAAACTATTTGCATCAAGAAGAAGAGCTGGAAATTTATTCAGTGAAATGAAGCTGTTGCTTGCCTCTAACTTGATTTTCATGTATCTATTTTTTGGGGAGCAAATGCATTATCAGACAATTGTTCCTTTATTTACTTTGTAAATGATTTTTGATGACGTTGATTGTGCTAAAAGGATATAAGTAATATGATAAGCAGGAAGAGGGCTATTTTGTGTTTATGGATTGCCTAGGAAAAATGGGTATGAAAATCGAGAATGTTCACTGTTGGAGTGTGGGGTGTAGCGGGGAGAAAGAGGCAGAAACAGATAACTTGCTAAGCTGTGTTGCCTTGGGTGAGCCTTGGATAAACCTCTTGGGCCTGTTTCCTTATCTGTGCTCCAGAGACAACTCGCTGTTACTGAAGCCAACCTCACTTTTGTAGTGAGAGCACCTAGAAAAGTGTCTGAGGCCAAGCAAAAGCACAATTGTTGTTAGTGCTATCTTTTCTACATTAGGATTCAAAGCAGGGGGCAGTGTGTTAGGGTGGGGAGTGTGGATTTTGACACATACTGATCTGGAAACAAATTTCAGCTCAGCTTCTTACCAGTGTATGGTTGACTCTTTAACAAGTTACTGAACTTCTCTGGGCTTCTTTTTCTCCATCTTAATATTTTTACTTTGTAAGGTTGTATATTGATCGGATGAGACAACGTAAAAGAAAGTAGTGTGACTATCATGGCACTGCTGGGTTAAGTGTCATCTTTTTGTGAGTAGCAGAAACCCACCCTTTTCTCAAGGGGTTTTACTTCTGCCTGTTAAAAAATTGTCCTAATTTACTGATAGTCAGAACAAAACATTTAACTGCCATCTGCCAGATAGTTGTCAAAATAAACATGCAAATCAATGACATCTACACTTTGGAGATGATTCCTTTGTATTGTACACAACCTGCAGACACTTATATGGCTAGCAGCCTGACAGTATGGCACATAATAGGTGATCATTTACTGCATGTTTCCTCTTCACCTGGCTTCCTCCTGCTATCTCTGTCTTCCTTTCTTTCTTTCAGGTAGGGCACTTTCATTGGTTGATCTTGCCACCACACCTGGCAGTCTATATCCTGAGTAGAGTTGCCACAATCCCTGATGAAGAGTCCTCGTGGGGAGCACAAGTTATCAAGACAGATCCCCTTTAGTGACTAGAGTTTTCTGGCCCCAACTCTTTTTTTTGAGTTGGAGTCTCACTCTGTCACCCAGACTGGAGTGCAGTGGCCGCTCCCGGCCACCGCAGCCTCGACCTGCTGGGCTCCGGCGATCCTTCCGCCTCAGCCTTCCAAGTAGCCGGAATTACAGGCGTGCGCTACCACGCCCGGCTGATTTTTTCATTTATTGTAGAGATGAGGTCTCACTGCCCAGGCGGGTCTCGAACCCGCGGGCTCAGGCAATCCACTCACCTCAGCCTCCCAAAGGTGCAGGATTACAGGCTGAGCCACCGAGCCTGGCTTGGCCCCAACTCTTACTCAGAGTCAGGGCTGATATACCCACAGTACGTTTCTCTTTAACCCACTACCTTTTTATCTCCTCAACCCGAGTTATGAGTGGGACACTTGAGAAGTCAAAGGTGCTCCTCAGCAGGAAAAGGTGGGCGGACACTGGGCTAGGGTTCCTAAATGGGAAAGCAGTCAGATAAAGTAGAACAGAGGCTGGACCAGGGTAGAGAGTCTGCCCGTTAATCTTCCCACCACTCCTCCTCCCCATTTACTGAGACTTCTGTCAGCCAACAGTCTTTCTAGTCACCCCAACAGCTGCTGCCATCATTGATGACAGCAGCTTCTAGGAGTTGACCCATCCTGTACCTGGCTCAGTGACTTTCTTCTGATGACTTTGAATTCTAGGAGTGGACCCATCTAGTACCCAACTCAGTGATTTTCATCTGATGACTTTGACTTCTGGGAGTTGACCCATATAGCACCTGGCTCAGTGACTTTCCTCTGATGAAGCTGACTTTTTTTGAGTTGGAGTCTCACTCTGTCGCCCAGGCAGGAGTGCAGTGGCACACTCATGGTCACCCCAGCATCGACCTGCTGGACTCTGTCAATCCTTCCGCCTCAGCCTTCTAAGTAGCCAGAACTAAAGGCATGCACTACCACGCCTGGTTAATTTTTTTCTTTTTATTGTAGAGACAAGGTCTCGCCAAGCTGCCTGTCTGGTCTCGAACCCGTGGGCTCAGGCAATCCACTGGCCTCAGTCTCCCAAAATGCTGGGATTACAGGCTGAGCCATTAAGCCCGGCAGACATTGACTTAGTGAATTGCCTGAGCCCACGGGTTCGAGACCCACCTGGGCAACT
>NW_007259689.1:1014066-1015131 GCF_000164805.1 Carlito syrichta | reverse complement strand
CGTGGTAGTGCGCACCTGTAGTTCTGGCTACTCGGAAGGCTGAGGCGGAAGGATCGCCAGAGCCCAGCAAGTCGAGGCTGCGGTGGCCACTGCATTCCAGTCTGGGTGACAGAGTGAGACTCCAACTCAGAAAAAAAAAAAAAGAGTTGACACATCTGGCTCCTGGCTCAGTGACATTCCTCTTATGACTTTAACTTCTAGGAGTTGACCTACTTGGCACTTGGCTCAGTTACTTTCATCTGATGATGTTGAATTCTAGGAGTTGGCCCATCTGGCTCCTGACTCAGTGACTTTTCTCTGATGACTTTGACTTCTGGCAGTTGACCCATGTGGCACCTTGTTCAGTGAATTTCCTCTGATGATGTTAACTTCTAGGAGTTGACCTACCCAGCACCTGGTTCAGTGACTCTCCCCTGATGATGTTGACTTCTAGGTGTTGACTCACCTGGCACTTGGCTCGGTGACTTTCCTCTGATGACTTTAACTTCTAGGAGTTGACCCATCCAGTACCTGACCCAGTGACTTTTCTCTTACGATTGACTTCTAGGAGTTGACCCATATGGCAACTAGAGCAGTGACTTTTATCTGATAACTTTGACTTCTGTGAGTTGACCTGTCAGCACCTGGCTCAGTGACTTTCCTCTGATGACTTTGACTCCTAGGAGTTGGCCCACCTGGCATCTGGCTCAGTGATTGTCCTCTGATGACTGTGACTTCTAGGAGCTGACCCAACTGGCTCCTTGTTCCATGACTTCCCTCTGATGACATTGACTTCTAGGAGTTGACCCACCCAGCACCTGGCTCAGTGACTTTCCCCTGAAGATGTTGACTTCTAGGAATTGACTCACCTGGCACCTGGCTTAGTGACTTTCCTCTTATGACTTTAACTTCTCAAAGTTGACCTATCTGGTACCTGGCTCAGTGACTTTTCTCTTACGACTGACTTCTAGGAGTTGACCCATATGGCAACCAGCGCAGTGACTTTCATCTGATGACTTTGACTTTTAAGAGTTAACCCACCCTGCACCTGGCTCAGTGACTTTCTTTTTTTTTTTTTTTTTTTTT
>NW_007259689.1:993975-1013937 GCF_000164805.1 Carlito syrichta | reverse complement strand
TTGAGTTGGAGTCTCACTCCATTGCCCAGGCTGTAGTACAGCCACTCCAGTGTCAACCTGCTGGGCTCAGGCAATCCTTTCACCTCAGCTTTCCAAAGTAGCCAGAACTATAGGCATGTACTACCACGCCTAGCTAATTTTTTGATATGTTGTAGAGACGAGAGCTCACCAAGTTGCCCAGGTTGGTCTCGAACCCCTGGGCTCAGGCAGTCGTCTCGCCTCAACCTCCCAAAGTGCTGGGATTACAGACTTGAGCCACTGAGCCGTCCAGTGACTTTCATCTGATGACTTTGACTTTTAGGAATAGACCCATCTGGCACCTTGTTCAGTGACTTCCCTCTTACAACTTTAACTTCTAGGAGTTGGCCCACCTGGCACCTGGCTCAGCGACTTTCATCTGATGACTTTGATTTCTAGGAGTCGGCCCACCCAACACCTGGCTCAGTGTCTCATCTTCATCTCAGTGTAGTTACCACACTTGGCATCACCAGATATTGCAACATTTCCAAAATTACTGCTCCATGTGTCCCACTCTTCAGTTGAAACCTTGTATACTTCCAGTTGTCTTGTTCAATTCTCTGTTGTAACAATATTTGATGTCATTTAGATTTAGGGTCCACTGATCATCCCCCTTTCTTTGTATTTGATGACCCCCTCTGGTCCTCTCCTCTCCTTCATTATCCAACTCAAAGTGTCCATGGCACATCATTATAATCACTGTCTTATAGATACCCCGAATGCCCTTGATTCTTTCATCTTTTGTCCCATTAACCTGGAAAAATCCTGACCTTGGCTGCACTCAAGCATTCAATTGGGCATTTGGGCATGGACACATTATACTGCGTGGCAGTCCCACCTCAGACCTCAGAAAAGCTGACTTGCCCGTCTCCCAGTGACTGTTGTGTGATTTGTTTGACCTCTCAAACCCCCTGCTCCCTCCTCCATCTCTCCCAACTAATTTTCAGCTGATGGGCATACCTTCTTCGAGAAAAAAGAAGCCATTGGGTGGGAGCACCTTTGTCTTCTCATCACCATATCTACAAACCTTCCGGTGCCTTCATTCACCCTATTGCTGTTCTCTTGGTCACACTGTCCCGCCACATGATCTCTTCGTGCCTCTTTCCTTACCTCTTTCCTTACCTGCCTCACTACCGGATCCTACAGTCATCCTCACATTCCTCCCTTGACCTGATATTTATTTAGTAGTTGCTTCATTTCTCTGTTCTCATCGTCACACTTCTCGAAAGAGCTGTCCGGTTTTTGTCTTGATATCTCCACCCAAAATATTCTTGTTGTTTTCATGGCTTGTTCGGTAGGGTGGACCCTCTTTGATCCTTGTTTTCTTTAGCTTAGTGGCAGCAGTCAACAAAGTAGAAAACTCCCTCTTCTTTAAAGCACTGTCTTCTTTTTTGTTGTTGTTGAGAAAGCAAGATTTTTTTTCTTTTTTTTTTTTTTGAGTTGAACTCTCACTCCGTTGCCCAGGCTGGAGTTCCATGGGACACTCACAGCCACCCCAGCATCAACCTGCTGGGCTCCGGCCATCCTTCTGCGTCAGCCTTCCAAGTAGCCAGAACTACAGGCATGCACTATCACACCCTGATATATATATATATATATATATATATATTTAAATTTATTGTAGACACAAGGTCTCGCCAAGTTGCCTGGGCTGGTTTTGAACCTGAGAGCTCAGGTAATCCACTCGCCTCAGCCTCCCAAAGTGCTGGGATTACAGGCAGAGCTACCAAACCCAGTCAGCAAGATTTATTGAGAGGACAGAAAAGCTCCCTCAGTGGCAGTAGATCCGAGGGCTGTTACCCAAAGCACTGTCTTCTTTTGGCCTCTGGAGTGCCTCCCCTTCCTAAGCTTATGTCTGCCTCCTTGGGTCCTTCTCCTCTGTTTGACCTCTAAGTATTGGATTTTCTCATTGTTTGGTCCTAGGCCTCTTTTTACTTTTTTACAACCTCCTCTAGGTCCTCTTCGTTCTCATTTTTTTTTTTTAATTGGAGTCTTACTCCGTCGCCCAGGCTGGAGTGCAGTGGCATGCTTACGGCCATCCCAGCATTGACCTGCTGGGCTCTGGTGATCTTTCTGCCTCAGCCTTCCAAGTAGATGGAACTACAAGTATGTACCACCATGCCTGGCTAATTTTTTGATATATTGTAGAGATGAGGTCTCGCCAGATTGCCCAGGCTGTTCTCGAACCCTTGAATTCAGGCAATCATCTCGCCTTGGCCTCCCAAAGTGCTGGGATTTCAGACTTGAGCCACTGCATCTGGCCTCCTTCTTTCTTTCTATTGGAGTCACCCCATCGCCAAGGCTGGAGTGTAGTGGCACAGTTACAGCTACTGCAGCCTCCACCTGCTGGACTCAGGCGATCCTTCTGCCTCAGACTTCCAAGTAGCTGGAACTATAGGCATGCGCCACCACACCTGGCAAACACACACACACACACACACACACACACACACACGCACACACGCACACACACACACACATTTTTATTTATTTTAGAGTTGAGGTCTCGCCATGTTTCACTGGCTGGTCTCACACTCCTGGGCTCAGGCAATCCTCTCACCTTGGCCTCTCAAAGTGCTGGGATTATAGGCACGAGCCACAGCGCCTGACCTCAAAGTATAATTTAATCGTCACTTTCCAAAATGCTTATCCCAAAGCCGTTACCATTTTAGTAAACAGTACCTTTTAGTAGCAGAAGCCAGAAACCAGGGAGTCATCCTTCATTTTTCTCGGTCCCTTGTGTCCACATCAAATCCATCACTAACATTTTGGACTTTACTTCCAAAATATCTGTCCAGTTCATCCACTTCTCTCCATTCTTACTGCTGTCAACCAGGTTTGACCAGCATCATCTCTCTCCAGGACCACTGCTCTTTCCCAGCCTCCCCAATTTCCTTCTTGGAGCCCTCCTCACTGTGTTCCACCCAGCAGCATGGTGGTTGTGATAGGACATAAATCACATCATGCCATTGACCTGATGAAGACTATTCAGAGACTTCCCACTGCTCTTGGGATAAAAGCAGAATGCCATTTCACGTCCACACAAACCTGCTCTGCTTGGTCTGGTTCCCTCCATCTTTCACCCTCCTCTCATACCTCCCTCTTACTCTACTCATGATCTGCATTTTCTCCAGCATGCCAAGTCTTTTCCTTCATTGGGATTTTTAGACCTGCTGTTCCCTTTGTCTGGAATTAACTTCCCTTCAATCTTTGTAAAGCTGATCCCTTCCTAATTTTGAAGTCTCCTTTCAAATATCAAGTCCCTGCATTCCATCCTAGGCAACAGACTGAGATCCTGTCTCTAAAATTAAAAAAAGTCACAGCCAGACAGTGGCTCATGCCTGTAATCCCAGCACTTTGGAAGGCCAAGGCAGGAGGATTGCTTATGCCTAGGAGTTTGAGCCTGGGCAACATAGTGAGACCTTGTCTCTACAAAAAATGAAAAAAATTAGCCAAGTGAGATGGCCCATGCCTGAAGTCCCAGCTACTCAGGAGGGTGAGGCAGAAAGATCACCTGAGCCCAGAAAGTCGATCATGTCACTGCCCTCAAGCCTGGGCAATAGAGTGAGATCCTGATTCAAAAAAGTGAAAAAGGGCCGGGCACGGTGGCTCAAGCTTGTAATCCCAACACTTTGGGAGGCTGAGGTCAGGGGATTGCCTGAGCCCATGGGTTCGAGAACAGCCCGAGCAACTTGGCAAGACCTCATCTCTACAATAAATTAAAAAATTAGCCAGGCTTGGTAGCGTGTGCCTGTAATTCCGGCTACTTGAAAGGCTGAGGCAGAAGGATCGCCTGAGCCCAGCAGGTTGATGCTGTGGTGACCGTGAGCGTGTCACTGCAACCTAGTCTGGGCGACGGAGTGAGACTCCAACTAAAAAAAAAAACACCCCTAAAAACCCCTAAAACAGTAAAAAAAAAAAAAGTCACTCCTGTCCACCCTATATCAAGTGGGCCTCCACTTCTGTTTTTCTCTCTCCTTGTGAACTGTTCTTTTCCTCCGCACTTATCACTATTGTAATTTCACATTTGTTTCTTTGTTCATTTGTTTATGTCTGACTTTCCCACTAGACTGTCAGTTCCATGAAAGCAGGGTCCATGTTGAGCTGTCCTCCACTGTCAGCCCAGCACTTGGAGTAATGCTTGCCACCTAGTAGGTACATTTACTCAAATTTTTTTTTTTTAGTTGGAGTTTCACTCTGTCACCCAGGTTGGGGTGCAGTGGGACACTCACGGCCACCTCAGCGTTGACCTATGGACTCCAGCGATCCTTCTGTCTCAGCCTTCCAAGTAGCCAGAACTACAGGTGTGCACTACCACGCCTGGCTAATTATTTTATTTATTGTAGAGACGAGGTCTTGCCAAGTTGCCCGGGCTGGTCTTGAGCCCGTGGGCTCAGACAATCTCCTCACCTCAGGCTCCCAGAGTGTTGGGATTACAGGTTGAGCCACCGAGCCTGACCCATTTGCTCAATTTTTGATTGAGTGAACTAACTGTTAGATTTTGGTTAAGTCCCTTATCGCTTCTAGCTGTTAGCTTCCTCATCTGCATTCCCTAAAGTATCACTCTGAGATTTATAAAATAGGTCTGAGAAACATTATGAGTCATTATATTTTTAAAACAACTTGTCTCCATTTAAATCAATGTCTATTAGTTCCTTGCTAGGAACGATGAGGACATTCGTACTCCCACTTCTTCCCACTTTCCTCCTCCATCTCCTGTTTTTGTTTATTCTATTATTTTATTATATATTAACAACATTTATAACATTTACACCTGTTTTGTAGCTCTAATTCTCTCGGTTACTTAACCTTAATTTTCTATTTAAATGGATTAACTGCTCACATCTGTATCAATTTGGGTTCTTGGTTTCAAACAATGAAAACCAACTTTGGTTAATTTAGACAGAAAAGGAATTGCTCAGAAGGATACTGGGTGATTCACCTGTGGGAAGACCAGGGAATCCTGTTCAGAAGACGGACAGGAACTAGGGACACTCAAGAGGGAAACTCAGCAGGGACCTGCCCTAGGACCATATCCAGGCCCTGCCTACTGGGCACTCTGGCCCCCCTTCCCTTTTCCCTCCCTCCCTAACTCCCTGCCCTTCCTCCCTCCCTCCTTCCCTTCCCCACTTCCTTTTTTCCTCCCTTCTTGCCTCACATTTGTTGTGCTGCCTCCTTTGTAGGTGGTTTCTTGTCATCTCTCAAAATTTATTTCATGCTTCTTGTGAGCAGCTTTTACCAGTTGTCTGTCTGCTCTGAGTGTGGATGAATTCCTCTCGACCCTTCCACTGTACCTGAGCCCTCGTCTTCTCCAGTTATGAGCTGTTGGAAATCTGGATATTTGGTTTTTTTCCACTTCATTCTGGCCCTTGGGAATGAGTAAGAAAGAGGGCAGCTGGGGAAGAGCAGAAGCCATGGGAAACCATCAGAAGACCCACACTGTCTTCTGGATTCTGATGGCATCAAGTGTCCTCTGCGAGAATTCATCCCAGCTAATTGGGTGGATACTAGCTGAGCTCCAGATCATTCCATACCTCCTTGCCCCCAACCTGTGTGGCCCTAGATTCACTGGAGGGCCGTGGAGCCTTCATTTCTGGCAGAGAAAATGGACCTTTGATGTCTCCTCCCACTTCATCCACCTCTTAGAAGCCATTTTTATTATTTTCTCATCAAAAGAGGGAAAATGTAAAGATACATCCTCATTCACTTTTTCCCAGATTTGGAATAAAGGGCTCCAGTGATCCGTCCACCTCAACCTTCCAAGTAGCTGGAACTACAGGCATGTGGCACCACGTGTTATGGCCACCCCAGTGTCAACCTGCTGGGCTTTGGCGATCCTTCCACCTCAGGCTTCCAAGTAGCCAGAACTACAGGCGTGTGCTACCACGAGGTCTCGCCAAGTTGCCTGGGCTGGTCTCAAACCCACAAGCTCAGGCAATCCACTTGTCTTGGCCTCCCCAAGTGCTGGGATTACAAGCTGAGCAACTGATCCTGGCCCAGATACATACTTTTAAACAAAAACAATATCATACTATTACATTATTTCAAGTCTTGCTTCGTAGATGTGATTCACGTTTACATCAGTAGACTTTATAAAGCAGATTAATTACTCTTCAGCATGTAGGTGGGGCTCATCTAATCAGTCGAAGACCTTAAGAGAAAAAAGACTGATTCCCCCAAGGAAGAGGGAATTCTGCCTGCAGACTTTCTTTGAACTTGGGCTGCAACATCAGCTCTTCTCTGGGTCTCCAGCCTCCTGGCCTGCCCTGCAGATTTTGAATTTGTCACAATCAGATGAACCAAGTTCTTAAAATTAATCTCTCTCTTCACCACCTTTCTGTCTATGTATATGCCTACTGCTGATTTCTGCAGGATTCACCAAGATGAGTTTGCTGCAAAGGCAGGAGGCAGATTCTAGACTGGGACTGCCTGTATTTAGTTCCCAGCTCCACACCTTACTTGCTGTATGATCTGGGTACCTTACATCCTCTCTGTGTGCTTCCATTTTCTCATCTGTGAAATGGGACAGATGACTGCTATGTCTCACAAGACTATGAGAGCGAATTGAAATAACAGATGCAGAGCATTTGCAGTAGCTTCTGATACAGAGCAGCTCTTTACAAACATTGGCTGTAGTAGAGGCCCACGTTGTCTCATAGCTGAAGCCTGAGGAGCACGTTGTCTCATAGCTGAAGCCTGAGGAGCTTGCACTGATTCTGTATAACACCACCATCAGGGTCTGGGTAGCACCTGGTGATCAAACGCGGTCCTATTTCTTACTTTTTTTTTTTTTTTTTTTGAGTCAGGGACTCGCTCTTTTGCCCAGGCCGGAGTGCAGTGTGCACATTCATGGCCACCACAGCCTCGACCTGCTGGGCTCTGGCCATCCTTCCGCCTCAGGCTTCCAAGCAGCTGGAACCACAAACCTGCGCCACCACACCTGGCTAATTTTTAAAATATTACATATATATTTGTGTGTGTGTGTGCGCACGTGCTGGGATTATAGGCCTGAGCCACCATGCCTGGCCAATCATACACTTTCAAGATACTCGAAAATAAGTGGAGCCAAATTTGGTGGCTCAACCTGTAATCCCAGCACTTTGGGAGGCTGAGGTGAGTGGATTGTCTGAACCCGCAGGCTCAAGACCCGCCAGGGCAACTTGGTGAGACCTCGTCTCTACAATAAATAAAAAAATTAGCTGGACATGGTAGTGCGTACCTGTAGTTCTCACTACTTGGAAGGCTGAGGCACAAGGATCACTGGAGCCCAGCAGGTCGACGCTGGGGTGGCCGTGAGCATGCCACTGCACTCCAGCTTGGGCAATGGAGTGAGAATCCAACTCAAAAAAAAAAAGAAAGAAAGAAAATAAGTGAACTTGTTTAATACTTTGTACTTGAACACTGGAGCATGTCTATCATAAAAATATTTTTTGTCTAGTCATAATCAATAAAGAGATACTTTTTAGACTCAATTAGGCAATGATGTCAGTTGCTTCTGGAGAGTTCCCCAGGTTTTTGAGGCTAAAGTCATTACATGAAGGTCTAAGGCAGATGAGCTAGCTTAGGCATGGGGGGAATGGAGGCTAAGAGATTTCCTGTGATTTGTAACTGATGTGAAACTGACACAAAAAAACTAGGTAAAAGCAGCATTCCTTCTCCTCCATTGCTTTTCCTTCTTGGAGATTGGGAACAATCTCCTCTCTGAGTGTGTACTTCTGGTTCAAATGAACGCTCTTTCCTTTACTTTCTGTGACTCATCCTTGAATTCTTTCTTGTGTTGGAGTCAAGAGCCTTGTTTCCCTCAGGAAGAGACTTACAACTCCCCAAGGCCTATGCCCTGGGCCTACCTGAGGAATGCTGTCTCTCTCTTTCTCTGAGACAATCTTCCCCAAGCCCATTGGCATCAGGTAGAGATAATTCTTGCTGTGCCGTTTGTCACAGCGGGGGGTATGCCCCCGTATCACACCAAATCCTGCTTTTCCTTACACAATCTGCTGGTTTGAGAGACCCACACTGACATGTGCTGAAAGATAGCCAGGGACTATAGACTCTTGGCAAAATGGAAGAAATTATCATATTCCTATATCCACTTGACATGTTTTGTGAGCGCTTACTTTGCCAAATATTATGAACTCTAACTGTACAGCATTTTATTGTTTTTACAGTGTTTCGCATGTGTTGCCTCTTTTAATAACCCTAGGAGGAAGGTATAGTAAATATTGTTGTCCTTGTTTTACTGGTAAAGAAGCAAAGTTTTAACAGAGTTTAAGTGTCAGTTTAAGGCCCAAAGTAGCTGATCGGAGACAAAAACCCAGTGTTCTACTTTCTTCTATACCACGGTGTATGTACTTTATGAAAATAAGAGTAAATATCTTTTTAAAAAAACTCATAAGCAGCATACTGTTTAGCATTGACTGATGACAGCCATCAAGTAGGATTTAAATTACTGGTAAAAGATCATTTCATGGAGCCTGTTTTAGCTTAAGATGGTTAATCAGGTATTTCATGTCATAAAGGGTTTAGATGTGTCTTGGATACTGGGCTGTGTTGCTTAGATCCTCCCTCTAGGACCAAGGGGCTTATTCCCCTAACTGAGGGAGGACAGCTAGCATAGCTTAGATATAGATAGATGAGTTTCTTACAGTCAGCCTAACTTAGATAATTAGGAAACCAGATGGTTGGGTATCTGAACACCATCTTATCAGGGTGCAATTCTCTTGAACAATGTCTACACTGACCAGACACACCAGACCCTGGCCTTGGAATGAGAGGCAACTGGCACAGTCAGTCACAAAGACCATGAACAAAGGCAATAGGGAGTTACCAGGGACACTGAGGCACAGTGCTATAAGAGAAAACTTAAAGAGTAACTTTTCCTATTATCTCAAAAATTCCTCATGACACAAGTAAGCTTAGGAGTGAAATGGTAAGAACTGAAACTTGTGATCAATTGTTGAAACCCACCTAGTCCACAAATCTTAATTTAGAAAACTAAGTTGCATAATTATCATTTTGGACAACAGATAAAGCTTTCTGTTAACCTCAAACCTGTGTCCTTAAGGCTCATGTGTTGTCTCTTGAACATGTCTTTTTTTTCTCTAATAAACTATACTTTAAAACTCTCTCTGTGACTTGCTCTGGAATTCTTTTCTGTGGCAAAGTCAAAGACCCACAGAGCAACTACACGCCCTTGCTGCCCAGCATCATAACCACTGGGAAGGTTGTTGGTGGATGTCTCTCTCTGGGAATTACCATCAGGTAGAGATAGCATTCTTGCCCAAAGTCACCTCCACCCCTTCTTGGGGCAGCCCACATCCAATGACAGGGTTGCTGCTAAGGTAAAAAAGCCCAACTCTCTTACCCAGACTGGGCACAACTCTGAAGGGCCAATCCTGCTTCAACCCTCCCCGTGAGGTTGACTGAGACCATGTTGTGACAGCACCGCAGCTCAGTTCTTCCCTCTGCTGCTTTCTTCCCTTCCTCCCAATGGTGTTGAATCTAGAACCCTTTCAAACACACCTCTGCACATAAGTCATCATCTCGAGTCCTACATGTAGAACTAGGTCTCCGTGGCAGGTAGAAAGGAAGTAATTCTCAGACCTTTGTTGTGTGAGAAAAGGTTCACTTTTGAACTCTTCTGTCTTTGACCCTTAAAAAGGAAACAAAAATGGCCCCTTTTGAAATTTACCATGACTTTTTGCCGAGCTAGACACACTGCCATTTGTTGTTTCCCTTTATTTACTAACATTCACCCTAGTTTTAATTTATCACAAAGTGGGAATAGCCAAGCCTACTTGAACCAATTTTGCAATTGAAATTTGTTGCAGAACAGAAAATTATGTTGAGGAACTAGAAGGACAAGGCGTTTGTTGGAACAGGAAATGCAAAACATTATAGCAGACCGGAGTGCTTTTGGTAATGATGCATGGGGTTGAAATGATGTGAAAGGGAAATCATTTAACCATGTAAATTGAACAAAGGAGAATTCCGTAATAATGACCCCAGGCCCCAGTAGTATTCAGGAAAAGGAAATGGCGGGCATTGGAATGAGGTCACCCTGATGCACCGTGGCATTGGATCTGTCGGTTTGCTTGGGTTTGGCAACCTGGTTTGAATCTCTGCCAGAGAATAAGTTAGTTTTCATCTCAACAGTCCTATTGCTCCTTTAAGGATGAGAAAATAGGCCCATTCTACAATATACCATGAGATAGTTCAAGGTTAGAGCTATTTTAGGGAAGGAGGATTTTAGCAAACGAGTTGGCGACTCCGTTTGAAGTGGAGTTTCCAGGTTGAAACAGTTGTGTTTGCTAGAGAAAAGGCGGAGGGGGAGGGGCTGTTATTGTTGTCATTTTTTTTTTCCTTGAACATTTCCTAGCAAGCAACTGCTTTGGGATAATAACAAAATGATTTCAGTATGGAAAAAATGCAGAAGAAAGAATCTGGGGCCGTTTGATTGGCTAATAATGCACATAAAGGACTTCATGCTTGTTGAATGGCAGATTGAAATCCAGTGTGTATTCATGCAGATCTTATGGGGGTGGTATTGGATTGGACCACAAATTAGTGCTGGCATTAATGAGATGGAAGCTGTAAAATACAGAGAGTTCCAATAACCATGATCTCTGATAAGGCCTGATTGAAAGCACCCAGACCATTCATACAAGTTCTGTGTGAAGGCAGAGCAATAAACAACAAAGAGATATTCAAAATGGGAGGAAAAAAAAAATCTGAGGATTATATAACCAACCACACTGGTATTAGAATGCTTGGTTAAAACATTAACACACAGTTGAGTGGCAAACATAGACTTGGATCGAATAATGATTTTTAGAAACAGATACTGTCTTAATGATCAGAGAGAAAGATTATGCCTCTTCATGATAGGGAAGTTGTGTACATCCGGAACTGCCCTGTGACAATACCACGGCTGCTGCTGCTAATACGAATATGCCTTATATGTGATGTATATCGTGATTTATAGTTTACAACATCCTTTTCCATGTGTCGTTCATTTGATGCTCACATTGAATACATATCTGTGTACCCAGGTAGCTTTATGAATCCCATTTCTGCTGGAACTGAGGTCTTATCATCCTCTTTCCACTGACTTGTTCGTGAATTCTCCTAGCAAATTCTGGTTTCAAAGAACATTGCCAGGTGGAAAATGCCCTTCTCCGGCATTTGTAGGATTACCTGGCATGTACAAGAGGCACTATTATGGCAAAATTACATTAGATAATTATATCAAGTTTATAAATGAACAGAAGATACCACATAACACGTTGGCATGGGTGGATGGAATTTGGATGGCATTGGAATTCTTGGATGACCTCATTCTGCAAAATTCATCCCCAGCTGCTGTTACTGTATTCTCCTACTCAAGTAGTCTAATGAGGCCTTAGTGAGCGTGTGGGTGTCTTTATTGAACCTCCTGGCTTCCTGGACCTCTGTGAGAAAGCTTCCAGGAATTCTTCTCAGCTTTGTCTCAGGTGAGGCAAATGGTATCTCTCCTCTTTTTTTTTTGAGTTGGAGTCTCACTCCGTCGCCCAGGCTGGAGTGCAGTGGCACACTCATGGCCACCCCAGCGTCGACCTGCTGGGCTCAGGTGATCTTTCGCCTCAGCCTTCCAAGTAGCTGGAACTACAGGCACACGCTACCACGCCCAGCTAATTTTTTTTTTAATTGTAGAAATGAGGTCTTGCCAAGTTGCCTAGGCTGTTCTCGAATCCATGGGCTCAGGCAATCCCCGCACCTCGGCCTCCCAAAGTGCTAGCTTGAGCTACCTCGCCTGGCCTGGTACCTCTCCTCTTGATGCCACTCATTCTTATTTTTGGCTCAGTCTCCAACCTCTTCTTTCCTGTCCTTCAGGGAAAGTCCTGGGTCATGAATTAGCTATTACCTGCCCAGTCTGCTTTTTGTTCAACGCACACAGTGGTCTAAATACACTGTTGTTGTATTGCTATGGAGGACAGGATTGGGTGAGATAACTTAATTCATTTCTCAGATGGTTACCATCTTGGCTTTGTTTGTCCTCATTTTTCACATAACCTAAGAGTTCCTTGGGTGTTCTGGGCTTCCTTCAAGGGCCTTTCCGGGCATGCTGTCCTTTCACCTTGACTTCTTGTAGTTTGTTTTTTCTACTACAGTTTAATATATTCGTGTCCAACACAGAGCCTGACATAGTATATACTTACTCAACGTTGAATGAATGGAACCATCTGCAAGAGAGAGACCCTTCTGTATTCACTGCATATATGAGGTCTTGCCAACTCCCAGGCTGTTTTCGAACCCATGGGCTCAGGCAATCCCCTTACCTTGGCCACCCAAAGTGCTGGGATTACAGGCTTGAGCCACCGTGCCTGGCCCTGATTTTTTTCTTTTTTTTTTTGAAAAAAGGATTTATTGAGAGGACAGAAAACCCCCAGAGCCGGAGGGGACCTGAATGGGTTGCCCCAATTTTTTTTTTTAAGAGACAAGGTCTCTCTATGCTTTACAAGAATGATCTTCAACTCCTGGCCTCAAATTATCCGCCTTCCTCAGCCTCCCAAAGTGCTGGGCATTCAGGTATGAACGGGTGCACCTGGCCTCCATCAAGAATTTTTTTTAGCCAGTGTTTCTTAGCATTTTGAACACCAAGGTGGACATTGAAAATAACAATATTAGCTGGGCTCAGTGGCTCAGCCTGTAATCCCGTGCCTTTGGGAGGCTGAGGTGAGTGGATTACCTGAGCCCGCGGGTTCGAGACCCGCCTGGGCAGTGAGACCTCATCTCTACAATAAATCAAAAAATCAGCCGGGCGTGGTAGCGCATGCCTGTAATTCTGGCTACTTGGAAGGCAGAGGCAGAAGGATCGCCGGAGCCCAGCAGGTCGAGGCTGCGGTGGCCGGGAGCGGCCACTGCACTCCAGTCCGGGCGACAGAGTGAGACTCCAACTCAAAAAAAAAAAAAACCAAAAATAACAACAAAACAAAAAAAAGAAAATAACAATATTTGCATGGTACCCTGGGGCAAACTAGAGGGAAATTAGGAACGTCTGTCTGAGGTTTGGTGAAAAATCATTACATTTTTCTTTATAGTATATGATTATGAGATGAAGATAAAATACAAAATATTAGGAAAGATATGCAATATTGAATTTGTATAGAACTTCCAAATAAAATCTTTTCAAATATTTGAAATCAAAACTTAGCTTGCTTCCATGAACATAACTTTATTTTTATTTTTATTTTTTGAGCTGGAGTCTCACTCTGTCGCCCAGACTGGAGTGCAGTGGCCACTCCCGGCCACCGCAGCCTCAACCTGCTGGGCTCTGGCGATCCTTCTGCCTCAGCTTTCCAAGTAGCCGGAACTACAGGCGTGCCCTACCATGCCCGGCTCATTTTGATTTATTGTAGAGATGAGGTCTCGCCAAGTTGCCCAGGGGGTCTCGAACCCGCGGGCTCAGGCAGTTCACTCATCTCAGCCTCCCAAAGGCACGGGATTACAGGCTGAGCCACCGAGCCCAGCTGAACATAACTTTTGATCTCAGGTTTTGTGCTTGAAATGTCTACTTGCAATTCCTGATTAAGACTTGATAATGAAAACTTCTTCAAATTCTTGATAGGCACGATGGTCAAGAAGCTGTGATTAAAAAATCACATTATGGCCAGGCTCGGTGGCTCAGCCTGTAATCCCAGCATTTTGGGAGGCCAAAGTGGATGGATTGCCAGAGCCTGCAGGTTTGAGACCAGTCGGGCAACTTGGTGAGAACTTGTCTCTACAATAAATAAAAAATATACCAGGTGTGGCAGCATGCGCCTGTAGTTCTGGCTACTTGGAAGGCTGAGGCGGAAGGGTCACTGGAGCCCAGAAGTTCAACGCTGGAGTGGCAGTGAATATGCCATTACACTGCACTCCAGCCTGGCTGACAGAGTGAGACTCCAACTCAAAAAAAAAATCATATTACTATTTTTACAAACTTTCAAAAATGTGTAACACTTGAAGTTATAGGTGAAGACTCTAATAGTATTTTTTCTTTCTTTTTTTTTTTTTCTTGAGTCAGGGTCTCACTCTGTTGTCCAGACTAGAGTGCCTTGGCATGATCACGGCTTATCATAGCCTTGAACTCCAAGGCTCAGTGATCCTTCTGCCTCAGCTACCTGAGTAGCTGGGACTACAGAGGCACACCACAAGGCTCAGCTAATTTTTAAAAATCTTTTGTAGAGACAAAGTCTTGCTTTGTTGCCCAGACTGGTCTCGAACTTATGGGCTGAAGTGATCCTCCCCCCACTACTTCTCAAAGTGCTGGAATTACAGGTATGAGCCACCACACCTGACACATTCTGTTTTTCCCAGGTTCACAGCCAAGGCACTCTAGTCTGGACAACAGAGTGAGACCCTGACTCAATAAAAAAAAAACAAAAACAAAAGAAAAAAAACAAAAAAAAAACTATTAGAGTCTTCACCTATAACTTCAAGTGTTATAGCCTTGACCTGCTGGGCTTAGGTGATCCTTCTGCCTCAGTATTCCAAGTAGCTGGAACCACAGATGTGCACTACCATGCCTGGTTAATTTTTTTTTTAAATGTATTTATTGTAGAGACAAGTTTCCACCAACTTTCCCAGGCTGGTCTCGAATCCCTGGTCTCAGGCAATTCTCTTACCTCCACCTCCCAAAGTACTGGGATGACAGGTGTGTGCCACTGTGCCCAGCCCTGATCCTCTTTCTTTAATTTCATTGACAAATACAGTGTTAAATTTCTAGTGCTGATAAGAAAGGACTCCTAATTCAATTGAACTTTTTCATGTTAGTTATTTCAAAGTACATTGAGGGTCTGTTTAGCAGAACACATGCTCGTTGTTAGGGCAGCAGTTTAGGCATCTCCTGAAAGGGTCATCAAAGCCCCGTGTGTGCAAAGCAGATTTACTGTGTGCTGCTCACCACTTTCGCCCATTGCATCTTTTTTTTTTTGAGTTGGAGTCTCACTCTGTCGCCCAGGCTGGAGTGCAGTGGCACACTCACGGCCGCCCCAGCATCGACCTGCTGGGCTCCAGTGATCCTTCTGCCTCAGCCTTCCAAGCAGCCAGAACTACAGGCATGTGCTACCATGCCCAGCTAATTTTTGATTTATTGTAGTGATGAGGTCTCACCAAGTTGCCCTGGCTAGTCTCGAATCCACGGGATCAGACAATCCACTCGCCTTGGCCTCCCAAATTCTGGGATTACAGGCTGAGCCACCGAGCCTGGCTGCCCTTTGCATGTTGGGCTGCAGTTTCTATGACTTGTGCAAGTCGGGTGAGACAGAACGCTCACACCACACGTTGAACCAAACAGTCTTATTACAGATAGACAGCAAGAACTTGAGCCTGGGATTCATGGTAAACCTGTACCCCAAGGCTCAGGAAATCTTCACAGAGTGGATGGGATCTTGTCTGCGTTTGTCCCATATCACACTGCAGCTGAGGGCCCCCAGAGACAGTCCATGCTGAATTTTGTACCTGGGAACATAGGACCTGCTGAGATAAAATGTTGCAGGACATCCTCTTCTAGGAGGGACAGGAGCAGAGCCTCATCATCCTAGGATGTTGCGCTGCCGGCATACTCTGCAGTTCTTCTGAGAACTACAAGCTAGAAAGTGGAGGAAGAGTTGGGTGGCCAAGGCCCTCTGGGGAACTGGCCTGCACCATGGAGAGAGTGATCACAGCTTACCACAGCCTAGAACTCCTAGGTTCAGGCAATCCTTCTGCCTCAGCCTCCTGAGTAGCTAGGACAACAGGTGCACACCACAAAGCCCAGATAATTTTTTTATTATTTTTTATAGAGACGAAGTCTTGCTATGTTGCCCAGGCTGATCTCAAACTCATAGGCTGAAGTGATCCTCCTGCCTCAACTTCTCAAAGTGCTGGGATTATAAGCATGAGCCACTACGCCTCTGTAAAGAGGCTCTAGACAGTACCAGGACCACATACATTGCCCAGCCTTCTTCTCCCATTCCCCACCTCCATCCAGCAGCACCTCAGGTGACACACTGTGCTCTTTTTCTGTTTTTTCGAGTCAGAGTCTCACTGTGTGCCCATGTTGGAGTGCAGTGTCATGCTCATGGCCACTGCTGCCTTGACCTGCTGGGCTCAGATGATCTTTTTGCCTCAGCCTTCCAAGTGGCTGGAACTATAGACATGCACCACTATGACCAGCTAATTTTTTGATTTATTGTAGAGTTTATTGTAGAGACGAGGTCTTGCCAATTTGCCCAGGTTGGTCTTGAACCCATGGGCTCAGGTAATGCTCTCGCCTTGGCTTCCTAAACTGCTGGGATTATAAGCGTGAGCCACCATGTCTGGCCTTTCTTTCTTTTTCTTTTTTTTTCGTCAGAGCCTTACTCTGTCATCCAGGCTGGAGTGCAGTGGCACTCCCACAGCCACCGCAGCCTCAACCTGCTGGACTCAGGCAATCCTTCCACCTCAGTCTTCCAAGTAGCTGGAATTATAGGCGTGTGCCACCACACCCGACTAATTTTTTGATTTATTGTAGAGATGAGGTCTCACCAAGTTGCGCAGTCTGGTCTTGAACCTCTGAACTCAAGGCAATCCTCTCACATCCACCTCTCAAGGTTGCTGGGATGACAGGCGTCAGCCACTGAGCCCAGCTCACACTGTGCTCTTTGGGCACTTGGAATATGAGCTATTTCAGCACCAGCTCCTTGGCCCCACTTGCAGTATGGGCAACAGTGTGCCCTGCCTCTGGTTGCTAAGATACATGTCTCAGGTGGTAGAGTATCTTCTTGTCAGTGATCAGTATATCCAAGCTGAGCAGGTACTTTCCTCCTGGGAAACCATGAAGGGCATCCTCAGACCCCACTATGCTTGGAGAATGCTTTGTAGATCCCCTGCAAAGGCTATGTGAGTCAGAGCTGACTGTTTCAGGTCCTACTGAAGGGCTCCAGGCAAAGCTCTAACCTACTTGGAGCTCCCTGGGATGCCAAGGCACCTGGGTTGGAGATCAGTTTCCAGCCATCGCTTCCATGATGGCAGACTCAAGTTCTTTCATTATCCTTGTCTCTCTTGGATGGCCACTTCTGATTGCTTTTTATACCCCATCAAAGCATAACGCTCACACTTGAGCCTCAGGTGCTACCTGATCCTCAAAGGAGACCCCCCAGGGACCCTCACCTCTCTGGATGTATACTGTACTTTTTTTTTTTAGTTGGAATCTCACTCCATTGCCCAGGCTGGATTGCAGTGGCATGCTCATGGCCACCCCAGTGTCAACCTGCTGGGCACTGGCGATCCTTCTGCTTCAGCCTTCTAAATAGCTGGAACCACAGGGGTGTGCCACCACGCCCAGCTAATTTTTTGATTTATAGTAGAGACAAGGTCTGGCCAAGTTGCCCAGGCTTTTCTCAAACCCGTGGGTTCAGGCAATCCCCTCACCTCTGTCTCCCAAAGTGCTGGGATTACAGGCTTGAGCTACCTTGCCTAGCCAGATACTGTACTTCTAAGGTAGATTTCTGGCATCTGCATAATGCTTTTGACTTGTATTACTCATTTGGAGTTTTGTAAACTTTTTTTTTTAAGTCAGAATCTTACTCTGATGCCCAGGCTGGAGTGCAGTCTGCATGCTCACGGCCACCCCAGAGTCAACCTGCTGGACTTAGCTGATCTTTCCACCTCAGTCTTCCAAGCAGCTAGAACTACAGATGCATGTGCCTGGTTAATTTTTGTATTTGGCCTCCCAAAGTGCTGGGATTACAGATTTTTTTTTTTTTTTTTTTGAGTTGGAGTCTCACTCTTACCCAGACTGGAGTGCAAGTGGCATGCTCACGGCCAACCCAGCATCGACCTGCTGGGCTCTGACGATCCTTCTGCTGCAGCCTTCCAAGTAGCTGGAACTATAGGCATGTGCCACCATACCTGGCTAATTTTTTGATATGTTGTAGAGACGAGTTCTCACCAAGTTGCCCAGGCTGGTCTTGAACCCCTGGGCTCAGGCAATCCTTTTGCCCCAGGCTCCCAAAGTGCTGACTTTGGGCCACTGCATCCAGCTCGGTTTAGTGTCTATACTCAGCATACAAGGTCCTCCAGGACCCAGCTCCTACCCAAAGTCGCATCCTTCACTGACTGCTACCTGATATGAGCCCTAGATTCCAGCCAGAGCAAATGCCTGTGCTCTCTGAACACACCACACCATGCCAAGCATTTGTGGGTGTGCACGCTTCTCTCTTTGTATATAGTGTGTTCATGCCTCCTTAACTCTAACCCTCAGCTCATCCTTCAAGACCTCACCAGGTGACTTCTGTTACCTGTTGCCTTTCTGTCCCCAAGTTTTCCAGGATGCTCCTCCAGTCTCTCATTTGTGCTACCGTCACTTACACATTATCACCAGCAATCCAGGGTTCCAATCAGTAACACAGAAACTGCTGGCAGCATTTTAAATGGAAGTTCTTCCAGCATTGAAAATAAAATTGTAAGGTCCAGCTTCTGGAAACCCTGTCAGAGTAACATTTTTCCTTCCGGATTGCTTTGTAATTATTTCTTTTCTTTTCTTTTCTTTTCTTTTTTTGAGTTGGAGTCTCACTCTGTCGTCCAGACTGGAGTGCAGTGGCCGCTCCCAGCCACCGCAGCCTCACCTGCTGGGCTCCAGCGATCCTTCCGCCTCAGCCTTCCGAGTAGCCGGAATTACAGGCATGCGCTACCATGCCTGGCTGATTTTTTGATTTATTGTAGAGATGAGGTCTCGCCAAATTGCGCAGGCGGGTCTCGAACCTGCGGACTCCGGCAATCCATTCACCTCAGCCTCCCAAAGCGCGGAATTATAGGCTGAGCCACCGAGCCCGGCTATAATTATTTCTTTAAATGTCCACCTCCCCACTAACATGGCATGTGGAGAAAGGCCTGGGCCAGAATCATCTTTGTCTCACAGTGCCTGGCATGGTGCCTGATACCAAGTATGTATTGAGCAGCATCAGTGTGCCAAGCCCTACTCTAGGGACTGCAGAAATCATAAGGAACAAAATTCCTGCTGCCCCTGAGCTTTGCCTATGTGCTACCCATCATTCTGCAGTCTCCCTGTTACCCAAAGGCTGATGTTATTCACTGTGCTTTCTGTGATTAGTAATATAAAGGGGGGAAAAAATCATTCAGAGAGAAAATATGAACTGTCAGATGAGAATGAAATTATAAGTGGTAAGAGGAGAATTAAATTAAGAGCAGTAAGCATCATGGATTTATAAAAACAAGTCATGTCAGACAAACTTAATTGCTTTTCCTGATAGAATTACCAAATTAAGGGATGGCGGGCTACAATATCCTGAGAGCAGTTTCCTTCGACGACCAGGTAATGAATATTATTTTTGAAGTTAGCAGAGCCTTTTGAAATAGACTGTGTTGAAATTGTTAAAAATGAATTCAAATTGACTTTGATGTGAGCCTGGTTCTCTGACTTGAGAACAGATTGGAGAAGAGAAAAGCGAAGGCAGCTATAAACAATATGGCACTGGGCTTAAAGATGGTGCCTTGCAGGAGCATGGGGTTCCTTATGCAGATGGGTTCATCATGGTCGTTATTGGAGCCAAAGAATGATTTTGTGGCATCCAAAAGACATAGAGATAAAAATCACAGTACTTGGGGAAGATCATTGGACGGCGCACAGCAATGAGATGCTCCTACATTGTTATAATCATATGACCCTTGGAGCGATAATACTCAATATTTTGCATAGTGCTTTCAACGTTTGCTACTCAAAGTGTAGTCTGCAGACACCCAGGAGCTCGGCAGAGCATCAGGAGCTTCTTAAAAAGACAGAATCTCAGGTCCCAGCCCCTTGAACCTGAACCTGTATTTTAACCAAATTCCTGGGCGATTTGCAAGAGCATTAACGTTTGAGAAGCACTGCTTAGATTTATTTATTTATTTTTGAGTTGGAGTCTCACTCTGTTGCCCAGACTGGAGTGCAGTGGCCGCTCCCGG
>NW_007259689.1:974844-993868 GCF_000164805.1 Carlito syrichta | reverse complement strand
CTCACCTCAGCCTCCCAAAGGCGCGGGATTACAGGCTGAGCCACCGAGCCCGGCGATTTTTTGATTTATTGTAGAGAGGAGGTCTTGCTGCCCAGGCGTGTCTCGAACCCGCGGGCTCAGGCAATCCACTCACCTCAGCCTCCCAATGCTTAGATGTATTTTATATTAACTTATATGATTTGATTTTTAGATCCCTCTCAGAGGTGCAAGACTTTCTGTTGGTCTAATAAAACAGGATCCAGCCCCAGACTCAGGCATTTCACTGTTTTCTCTTATTCCTTGCCCTTAAAATCCACCATTTGAAGATGATGAAGTTATGCCTGTGGGGAAGTGACTTAGCCTCAGTGGGCCATCCTGTCTTCCATCCTGTCTTCCCTTATAAAGAGAAACTAATAGCCTGTGCCCCATGGCAATGCTTTTACTTGCCATGTGGGTGTACAATCTCTGCATCCTTTAACATTGCTGAGAAGTATGCTCTTATCCCCATTTCACAGATGTGGACACTGACGCTTGGGGTGTTATGTAATTGACCTAAATTCATATTTTAGTAAGCAGCAGAGCTGGGATTTAAACCTAGGTTTGTCTGGCTCCCAAAGCCATGCTACTTCCTATGGTATGTGAAGAGGACTATATCGCAACTCTGTGTGACAGGGATTTCAGAAGCTGCGGTCAAGAAGCTGCGGCCAGGAGGGGAATTCAGCTAAGAAATTTTTATTGAGCACCTGTGATATTGTAGGAACCCCTGAGAAAATGCATTAGGGAATAAATCAGGACTGGGCACTTCATTTGTGAAGTTTATAATCTGATGGAAATGAGAGAGAGAGAGAGAGAGAGAGAGAGAGAGAGAGAGAGAGAGAATGTGTTTTAAGGCAGGGAGATACTGCTTCTAAACGTATGCATTTGTCGGGATAGTGCAGACAATACAAGTAATGGAAAATTAGTCTGTAAGTCTAAGACCAACTAGTTGGTTGGTAGAAATGGGGGGGGGGAACTGATGAAAATATGTAACATACTCTTGAACTGTTAATGACAAACTTTTAACCGAAAATTTTGTCTTTTTATTTATTTATTTAATCTTATAATTTAAGAAATTACTTTCTTGAGCCCTTAGAGAATTCTGTCATTCCCTGTATGCCAGTGGGAGCTTTAGAAAGAAATGGTAAAGCAATAAATTCGAATGCCATCTCTTTTGTCACTGACCTTGGCCTTTGGTATTCGGATTTGAATTAAGAGAAAAATGTCTTCTGTGTAAGTCTGGTCTCCAGAAAACTGCTCACTGACAAGCATTATAGAAATCTAGACAACCCAGCCGGGCATGGTAGCTCATGCCTGTAATTCCAGCATTTTGGGAGATGGAGGTGAGAGGATTGAGCCTAGGGATTCAAGACCAGCCTGGGCAACTTGGCGAGACTTCGTCTCTACAATAAGTAAATAAATAAATTAGCTGGGTGTAGTGGTGCGCCTGTAGTTCCAGCTACTTGGAAAGCTGAAGTGGAAGGATTTCCTGAGCCTGGCAGGTTGAGGTTGCAGTAACTGTGAGTGTGCCACTGCTCCATCCTGGGTGACAGAATGAGACTCTGACTTCCTCCAAAAAAAGAATGAGGCTTCAACTCAAACAAACAAGTAAATAAAAGTCTGGAGAGCCCAGAGGGGCCTTAGTGGGGAGATGGCACATTGAGAAACCTAGGACTAAGCACTGCCCCATTGCTTCTCTTCTGGTGAACTCTCCTTCCCATCCTCAAGGTTTAGCTTACATGCCCTTTCCTCAGGGAAGCCTTTTCCGATCCTACAGATCAGGTTAGGAGAAGACACAGCAGCTAAATGGTCCTCCCTGCACAGCCTTCACTTTTCCTTCAAATCCCTCACCAAATTGTAACCTTTTTTTTTTTTTTTGAGTTGGAGTCTTACTCTGTCGCCCGGACTGGAGTGCAGTGGCCGCTCCTGGCCACCACAGCGTCGACCTGCTGGGCTCCGGCAATCCTTCCGCCTCAGCCTTCCAAGTAGCCGGAATTACAGGCATGCGCTACCACGCCCGGCTGATTTTTTTGCTTTATTGTAGAGATGAGGTCTCACTGCCCAGGCGGGTCTCGAACCCGCGGGCTCAGGCAATCCACTCACCTCAGCCTCCCAAAGGCACGGGATTACAGGCTGAGCCACCGAGTCTGGCTATGTAACCTTTTTTTTGAGTTGGGGTCTCACTTGGTTGCCCAGGCTTGAGTGCAGTGGCATGATCACTACAGCCTCAGATTCCTGTGCTCAAGTGTTCCTCCTGCTTCAGTCTCCCAAGTAGCTGGGACTACAGCCATGCACCACCACACCTGGCTAATTTTTCTGTAGAGATGAGGTCTTGCTATGTTGCCTAGGCTGGTCTTGAACTCCCAGACTCAAGCAATCCTATCACCTTGGCCTCCTAAGGTACTGGGATTGCAAACATGAGCCACCGTGCCCAGCTGTAACAGATTTTACATCCCAGGGAAGAGGCATGTGTCTGTCTCTCGTAAAACATACTGTGTCCCCAAAATCTAGCAGCATATGAGGCATATAGTAGGTGCTAATAGAGTTACATCAATGATTCAGTCATCATCATTCTATTAAATATTAAAATGTGAAAATCCGATGTTTTATAAAGGTACACTTTTACTCTTTTAAAATGTGGCCAAATAAATCTCTTTTTTTATTATTATTATTTTTGCATGTGGTAAAATATACTTAACATAAAATTTGTCATCTTGTCCATTTCAAGTGCATGGCTCAGTGGCATTAAGTACACTCACATTGTGCAAGCATCACCACCATTCATCTGCAGAACTCTTCATTTTGCAAAAACTGAAACTCTGTACCTATTAAAAAATATACCTCCCTATTTTCCTCTCCCTCGAGCTCCCGGCAATCATCATTTCACCTTCTGCTTCTATGAGTTTGAATTATCTTATATCCACATAAGCGGAATCATGGTGTTTGTCCTTTTTTTTTTTTTTTTTTGAGTTGGAGTCTCACTCTGTCGCCCAGACTGGAGTACAGTGGCCGCTCCCAGCCACCGCAGCCTCGACCTGCTGGGCTCCTGCGATCCTTCTGCCTCAGCCTTCCAAGTAGCCGGAATTACAGGCATGCGCTACCACACCCGGCTGATTTTTTTTGATTTATTGTAGAGATTAGGTCTCGCTGGCCAGGCAGGTCTCAAACCCGAGGGCTCAGGCAGTCCACTCACCTCAGCCTCCCTAAGATGTGGGATTACGGGCTGAGCCACCGAGCCCGGCGGTATTTGTCCTTTAAAGGCCATTTTCTTTTTATCTTTCTGAATGAGTAAGGGACACACACTTATGTGGTAGTGTTTGTTAGAGCAACTGTTTTTCATCTAATTCAAAGAGAAATATGATTTCTGGCTTATTTACAGAATCAGAGATTAATAGGAGAGGAAGAGATGTAACAGATCATCTGTTTCAGTCTCCTGCCTTTTCTGTTGTTGTTTTGTTTTGAGTTGGGGTGTCACTCTGTTGCCCAGGCTGGAGTGCAGTGGCACAGTCATGGCTCACCACAGGCTCAATGTCTTGGGCTCAAGTGATCCCCCTGCCTCAGCCTTCTGAGTAGCTGGGACTACAGACACGCACACCACACCCAATTAATTTTTTTAGTTTTTGTAGAGATGAGATTCTGCTATGTTGCCCAGGCCAGTCTTAAACTCCTGGGCCCAAGCAATCCTCTCGCCTCCTCCTCCCAAAGTGCTGGGATAACAGGCAGGAGTCACTGCACCTGGCCAGGTTCCTGCCTTTTGAGCCCCAAATAAGATTTGTTGCTAGACTAAAATTCAAATGGTGTAGGAATGGCAGACACAGGATTTCATCCCTGTCTGTCCACAGACTGGATGTGAAAACCCAAGGCAACGTAATTGAGGCAGCATTTCACCCAAATGTTACTTGTTTTCCCATCTTACAAAGGCTGCCAGCATCATATTGGAGGACAAGCAGGGAATCAACCAGAGACATGCAAATAAGAAATAAAAACAGGATGTATGTGGAAGAGATCCTTAAATGGCCGTCTAATACCTGAATCTGGGTCATGGTAAAGAGACTGTCTCTGGTCTCTGATCTAACTCTAATCTAACAAGTCTGGTCCAGTTACATGATTTCTGTCTCTGCTTTAATGCGAAGATACTAAAAAAAAAAATAATCCTGATGGTTTCCAGATGACAGCAGGGTTTTGTAAAATGTCAGATCCCCATACACAACACCTTTTGATGGGTCAATGAGTTGACAGCAAATAACCAGTAGAAATACTTTTAAGACAGATATTCAGATTAGTCATCAGTGCTACTCCAGTGGCCCTCACCTATACAGGGAGGAAGATGAGGCCAGGAGAGGTGTTCATGGTGGGTCAGCAGCATGGGCTACAGCTGAAAAGGGAGTCTCCCTTGAGGTGTTAAGCATCACCAGATTCTGGGGAGCACGCAGAGAAAAGACCCGACTAAGACTCCAAAGTCCAGTAAGCTAGTCTAGGATGTGGGAAGGGGTGTAAAATGTGAGGGCGGCAGAGATCATGACTGAAACCAATAATTCGAAAGGTAGGAGATTAGCAAGCAGCAGTATAAGCACAAGTGGGCAGGTCTGGGGCAACAGCCAAGTCTGAGGGTTTGTGACCTTGGCCCAGGTGTGGACCATCTTGGCAAGCTTAAATGGCTAGGAGCAAGACAGACACGTACTGTGTGAATGGCTAAACATTTATTTGACTGTGTAGATTTGTCCAAGCTGCCATGTTGGTTCTGTCTCCTTTCTCTAAAACCTGCTGCTTCCCCCTACATTATCATCTTCCTTCCTTCCTTCCTTCCTTCCTCCCTTCCTCCTGTTCCTCCTCCTTCTTTTTTTTTTTTTTTTTTTTGAGTTGGAGTCTCACTCCATTGCCCAGACTGGAGTGCAGTGGCCCGCTCAAGGCCACCCCAGTGTCAACCTGCGGGGCTCAGGCAATCCTTCCGCCTCAGCCTTCCAAGTAACCAGAACTACAGGCGCGTGCTACCATGCCCAGCTAATTTTTTGATATATTGTAGAGATGAGGTCTCACTGAGTTACCCGGGCTAGTCTTGAACCCATGGGCTCAGGCAATCCCCTCACCTTGATCTCCAAAGTGCTGGGATTACAGGCTTGAGCCACTGCGCCAGGCCTTTTCTTTTTTTTTTTTTAAGACAGAATCTTGCTCTGTTGCCCAGGCTGGAGCGCATGGGGTGCAATCATATCTCACTGCAGCCTCAAACTCCTGGGCTCAAGTGATCTTCCCACCTCAGCCTCCCAAATAGCTGGGACTACAGGCATGTATCACCATGATAAGATAATTTTAAATTTATTTTTTGTAGAGACAAAGTCTCACTATGTTGCCCAGAATGGTCTTGAACTCCTGATCTCGAGCAATCCTCCTGTCTCAGCCTTCCAAGTTTTTGCATATCCTCCATATCAACTATTGTTTCTTCCATATCTTAGGTGCTGGTCAAAGCGTTGTGGTCAGCCTGATATCCTGTTGCAGACTGGATGCCAATCAGTGTACCCAGTGTAATAGGTAGGGAGCTTCTAGCAAGGTAAGTTCTCTGCTACTGGTGAGCCTGGAATCAGAAGTGTGCATTCCATTCGGAGAGTCTTGCTGGTGTCTGAGAAGCTTCGGGTCCTATACAAAGCCATTTCCATGTCTTTGACACATGTTTAGCTTTTACTTGTACAGAGGTGATACTAGACCACCATTTATTCTTTCAACTTCCTTTGACTATTGAAAGAAATCATTATAGAGTTTGCCGAGAATCTGTGTAACGTGTTCAAGTACAAATACATGCATCATGGGTACAACGGTTTCAGAAGTCAGCAGAGTGGTTGGTGTCAGCTTTAGCACTTTATGTCCCTCTGCCAGGCCAGGTCATACTTTCCCTCTTGGATCACATGTTTATGTGCTTCAGTCTGAATGACACTACAAATATTTCTCTTAGCAGGTTGTGGTGGGGTGGTTTTCTTTTTTAATTTCAAATAACACCACTCCTTGAACTGCGAACAAACAATTCACTTGCAGCTCGGCTCTGCATTTATTTGTAATTTTCACATAAATCAACTTATATGAAAATGTATTCATAATTTGAGCTTTCTCTATAGCGATAAAATGTTTCTGCTTCTGTGGTAGAAAATAGCTTATTATGCAAACAACATTGCCACTCTTACATTATGCATGGGGTTTACCTGGAGAACATCACAAAAGCTTCCAAAAGAAAAAGGCCAGAGAGGGTGTAAGGTGCTGCATTTACTGCACCATTTGCTTATAATAATTAGCTACAAATGAACTAATATCTGTATTTAGCAACTTACTTAATATTGCTTTGGCTTTTAATTCGGTAAAACAATGGAGGAGAGAGGAAAAAAAAAATACAAGGGAGGTCTCCTGACAAATGGGGCTTTCAGGATGTCAGCCCCATGAAAAATGAGATCTGGTGGTTTCAAACTTGGGCTAGTGGTGGTGAGTAATTAATGACCGACTCATTTGAACTTGTGTGCTTGATCTAATTTGGGATATTGGGAATTCACACTGATTTGCCTTTAAAAAGAATGTCACTGTCAAATAAGGTGATTGCATGAGATTGATATGGAGAACTTGAA
Organism: Carlito syrichta; assembly: GCF_000164805.1. Lineage (NCBI taxonomy): Eukaryota > Metazoa > Chordata > Mammalia > Primates > Tarsiidae > Carlito > Carlito syrichta. The sequence continues at coordinate 987,251 of NW_007259689.1, read as the reverse complement.
CTTAGATGTTCTGCACATTTTCTGTTTAGGAAAGTAACAGCAAACAGTGTGATTACCAACCTTGTGTGCAATCATCCTGGGAGGGGAAAGAAGGTGTCCTTTCTACATAGCATTCAAACAGGGGTCAATTTCAGTATAAATGGTCTATGGTATTTATTTTTTTTAACCATAGAACAAATATGTTTCAAGTGTCTTTTTACTGCACTGAGGCCTGTAGATAGAACAATAATTCTCCTTTCATTGGGTAATATTTTTCCAAATATAGTCCAGGAACTAAGACTTCCCAAGAGTGCTGAAAGTCCAGATCCTCAAATCCCAACCATTTCCCTTGAGACTCAAATTACTCATGTTCAAAAAAATACATTAGACAATAAGAAAAATTCTTTTTTTTGAGTTGGAGTCTCCCTCTGTTACCCAGACTGGAGTGCAGTGGCCGCTCCTGGCCACTGCAGCCTCAACCTGCGGGGCTCCGGCGATCCTTCCGCCTCAGCCTTCCAAGGAGATGGAACTATAGGCACGTGCTACCAAGCCCAGCTAATTTTTGATTTATTGTAGAGATGAGGTCTCGCCAAGTTGCCCAGGCAGGTCTCAAACCCATGGGCTCAGGCAATCCACTCACCTCGGGCCTCCCAAGGCGCTGGGATTACAGACTGAGTCACCGAGCCCGGCTAAGAACAATTCTTAAAACTTAGATTAAAAAGCCCTGTGGAGCCTAGGCAAGATAGTGAGACCTCGTCTCTACAAAAGATCCAAAAAATGAGCTGGGCATAGTGGTGCGAGCCTGTAGTCCCAGCTCCTCTGGAGGTTAAGGTGGAAGGATCACCTGAGCCCGGGAGGTCGAGGCTGCAGTGAGCCATAATTGTGCCACTATACTCCAGCTTTGGTGACAAAGTGAGATCCCCCGACTAAAAAATTTTAAAAAGTCCTGTGGTTGTGAAGTGATGTGGAGTTAACCTTTGAAAGGAAGAAACCTAGGACCTCAAGAGTTCTTAAAGGACACAGTAGTGTTTAGCTTCCATTTATAAGTGATAACATGTGGTATGTAGTTTTTTGTTTTTGCATTAATTTGTTTAGAATAATGGCCACCAGCTGCATCCATGTTCCTGTAAAGGACATAATTTTGTTCTTGTTTATGGCTGTGTAGTATTCCGTGGTATATATTTACCACATTTTCTTTATCCATTTGAGGGCAGGGACAAGGGTCGAAAACATCTATCAGGCACCCTGTTCACTATTTGGATGATGGGTTCAATAGAAGCCCAAACTTCACCATCAAACAGTATATCCATGTAACAGATGTGCCCCCAAATCTAAAATACAAATAACACTGATCTCACAGCTCATGAGGTTGTGAGAAACAAGACTCTCACGTCTTCTGACTTAGAACTTGGACTCTTCCACAGCACCACATTTCCTCTTGGTATGGGTAGAGGGCACTAAGTCTATTCCAAATAGAAATGTTTTTTTCTCTTACCAACTTAGAAGATCTTTGAGAATTTTACAGGCTATTCTAATGAGCTATAAGTATCATAAAGCCCTGAAAACATTCTGCTGTTCTGAACTCTTTGGTTTTCGAGATACAGAATAATCAGAAATTTTCACGGGTTGGCTGCAACCCTTTCCTTCCAGACCTGGTGTGACCCCTAAAGTCAAACTGATGCCAATTTCTACCTGTCTCACTTTACAGTAAGTCCCCTACATATGAACCTTAGAGTTATGAACTTTCAAAGATGCAGATGTACATTTGCATGTCCAGCCACATTGTCACGTGTGTGCATCCCCTACAAGCGGTTGTGCTTTTGTGTACTTTACTGTACAGGATTGTACAGGATTGTATCGAGCACAGTAGTACACTGTCTATATTTCAAGTCCAGGATGTCCAGGAGCAAACAAAAGCAATGGTCATATAGTACTGTATAGCTGATTGTGTTAGTTGGGTACCTAGACCAACTCTGTTGAACTTAACGAACAAACCGGACTTACAAATGCACGCTTGGAACAGAATTTGTTTATATGTAGGGGGCTTACTGTACATTTTACTGTCATCCATGCCAAAATGAGGGGTGGTTTCAGTCCAGTGAGAACTAGGAGTCTCCTGGTCCAGTGCCACTATTCCCGAGGTGTCTGACAGGAGGGAAGTTCTTTAGGAGAGGCAAGCTAACGGAATGGAACAAGCTTACTCTTAGGAATCAGAGAGCAGCTGTAGCCCACGTGTGTATGTGTGTGTGTGTGTGTGTGTGTGTGTGTGCTGTGTCTGTAAGGCTGAGGATTGTCTAGATAATGATCTTTTTTTTTTTTTTGAGTTGGAGTCTCACTCTATCACCCAGGCTGGAGTGCAGTGGCCGCTCCCGGCCACTGCAGCCTCAACCTGCTGGGCTCTGGCGATCCTTCTGCCTCAGCCTTCTGAGTAGCTGGAACTACAGGCGTGCGCTACCATGCCCGGCTAATTTTTGTTTTATCGTAGAGATGAGGTCTCGCCAAGTTGCCCAGGCGGGTCTTGAACCCGCGGACGCAGGCAATCCACTCACCTCAGCCTCCCAAAGGCACGGGATTACAGGCTGAGCCACCGAGCCTGGCTTAGATAATGATCTTAAGCACTTTCAGTTGTTTGCAACCTATGAACAAATGCCAACAATTGACTGACTGGCAGAGCTGGAGGAGGCCCCTAGAGGATGGGTTGCTGGCAGCTGTTCTTGGTGTATCTTCAAGCGTAGTTACTTGTGATAGGAGAAATAAAATTGGAGCAGAACAGCTTGGCTTCATTCCTTTGGTACTGGGAGAGGGTTATGACTTGGACTCGTCTGTTTGTATCCTGATGTTAAGAGTAGCTCAGATGTAAATTTCAAATTAAATAAGAAAGTCTAAGAGAATGCGTTATGAGTTCAGTGACTCAGTGAACAAAATAAAAATGATTTCAGCCAAGGGAGTTAATTTTACTCTGGGGATGAGTTTGTGTTTTTTTTTTTCTCCTTAGCATGCTTGGAATTCAGTCCTGAGGGTCAAATATTGACATTTACAAGATGACTTCTTATACTGTACAGCCATGAGGAGGAATGACTGTGACAGTATGAACAGTATGAACAAATCTCACAAGCATGAATTTTCAAGCCAAAGAAACCAGGCACAAAAGAGTACACTCTATTACTCCATTGACATAAGGCTCAAAACCAGGCAAAACTCATTAATGATGTGAGAAGTCAGGAATGGTTGCTCCTAGGGCAGAGGTGACTGGAAGGATCATGGGTGGGTGAGTGGGTGAGGTGCTGGTTTTGTTCAATTTCTTCATCCAGGTGCTGAAGTACACAAGCATGTTCAGTTTGTGAAAATCTCATCAACTCGAAAACTTAGGGTAAGCATCCTTTTCTTCTATATGTCCATAAAAAGTGTTTAAAGATCAATTTCCTGTTCATTTAATTGGTCCATTGAGTGTCCTTGGTGAATGGCAGCCATATTTCCTTCCCCCCACTTCTATCTTACGGATAAATCTTTAATAAGGGCTACGATGGATTAATATTAAGCTGTTTTGAGTCCTTGACTACTTAGATTTCATTTATTATAGTCCTTTCTACCTGATGTTTCACTGAGGGGGCAGCCTGATAGAGAGAACAGGTGCAGACAGCTTGAAATAAATGTTAGGCATTAGGAAAATAAGACCCATTAGCCTCACACAGTGAAGGGTGCTGTAGTTATAGGTAAAAAGCCAACGTTCACCCTCTTCACAAATGTGCATAGGGCCTGGTCATCTGACAAGGTGTTCAATCTCTGTCCTGGATAGTTTGTTCATTTAGAGTCAGGATGCTGATTGGGAAACGCCTGGAGATCTATTCTGGTCTTTTTGATTTCAGAGAATTAAATCTATCAGGAGCAATGCACAGGAATGGCTGACATGTAGATCTTTTCAAGCATGGTTGGGAGATGAGGACGAGCTTCTCAAGAAAGTGAGACTTCACTGGGCTCAGTGGCTCAAGCCTGTAATCCCAGCACTTTGGGAAGCCGAAGTGAGAGGATTGCCTGAGCCCGTGGGTTCAAGACCAGCCTGGGCAACATGGTGAGACCTCGTTTCTACAATAGATTAAAAAAATTAGCCTGGGTGGTAGCACACGCCTGTAGTTCCGGCTGCTTGGAAGGCTGAGATGGAAGGATCACCTGAGTCCCAGCAGGTCGACACTCACTCCAGTCTGGATGACAGAGTGAGACTCTAACTAAAAAAAAAAAAAAAAAAAGTGAGACTTCCAGCCTCCCAGGGCCTCCCAGGGCTGTGAGTGAGGCTGCTGCCAGTGGATCTTCAGGAACAAGAGCCAAGCAAGGATCACATAGGGATGCATGGAGATGGCGATGCAGCCACATGGCTGGCCTCTGTGTCGGGGCATCCTCAGCTCAGAGCTGTCCCCTCAGCTCCTGCCCCAGGCCCCTCCTCCTGAGGCTGCTCACTCACTGCCACACAGCTCTCTCATTTTGCTGCTCTTCTGTTGTGATCTCCTGGTACCCACCTCCTGGATAGATCCATCTCTTACCCCCAAATGGTGTCCCCAGACATCCTTTTGGAATCGCCGTTCTCTATGAGGGATGGCGTCTACCATGTGGCACTTGCCTACATTGCCCTTGTCCCCCTTCCCACACAAGACTCTACATCAGACTACCTTGGGTTTCCTCCCTGGGTTTGTACTGCCTCTTTTTCCCATGTGTCAATGACCTTTAGCTGGTCTTCAAGAGACCAAAGAAAAACAAAGAGAATATTCTTTCTCAAAAAAAAAAAAAGTGCTAGTCAGTCACTAGTATGCGTCAGTTCAAGTGTTAATTCCTTCTAGAACATTCTCTAACTTCCCTTTCTAAAGCAACCCATCATTTTTCATCATATCACTCTGTTTTTCTTTCTTCATTACTACCATGATGATCTTGTTTGTTTGTTTACTTGCTGATTCTCTACTCTCCCACGAATGCCACCTTACCTGTCTTGTTCGTTGTGATATCCTATTGGGACCATGGCACCATGGTAGGACTCAATTAATGTTCTTTGAATGAAAGAACAAATCATTAAATGCACTCTAAAACTTGAAGAAAGTTTGAGTGACTCCCACTTGGAGTATAACACGGGGCAGTTAAAGTAGAATATAAGAAAGCTAATCTGTGATCAAAGAGAGAAATTTCTAGCCTGCTGGCTTTTTTCCTTACAAACCCAACTGACTGAAGACCATAGAATACGCACTTGGGTCCCTTACACTACGATGTTGGCATAAGCTTTCTTGGGATAGTTGTCCATGATTGCCCTATGATAGGGATGCTACTTCCGTCGTCCAGCTTCTCGTTCCTTACTGGGGAGAGAAGTGTGACTTTTAGCTAACAGAGTCGGGAAGGCCTGCAAGGTTAATTCTGAGTTAAGCTTTAGGACTTGACTCCCCAGGAAGACCTAGAAAAGACTAAGATCATACATTAATATGTAACCAAAACTTAAGCTCATATTTCAGCAACAAGGAATGGTAAATAATGTATCGCTTTGTGAAGATTTGCTTAGTTTATTTACCTACATTATTTATAAGTGATGTTGGGAGCAGACCCGGCCCGCACTGGCTTGTTCACAGTAACATTCCATAAATATAACAGCAAGCAATAAAATAGCATTGATTCAGAAGTGAGCTCATAGCTTCGTATAACATCAAACATAAACGCTGTGTTGCAATGATAAATACTAAATCTTTAAAATATCTTTAAAATATCATTGGTGTTTTACTACCATTACTTATGCAGTATGTATTTCAGATTTTCATACTCAGTTTTGGACTTTTTGCATATGAGTTATGTCCTGAAGCTTTTGGTGAAGTCGGTTATAAAACAGGCTTTTTGGACTTTTGGATTAGTGGTAGGAGAACTAATTCAGATTTAAAAAACTAAGTTGTCCCCGAAAAATTTAGGAAGAGAACAACTGGCAATAAAAAACATTGGACTTTTTTGTTTTTTTTCCTATGAGTGTGAAGTTCAAGTAATCCAGGCAAAACAGCGAGAGTTTAACAGAAAAGTTTTTCATTCTACCTATGATAGGAAATGTCCTTGTTTTTCTTAAGGTTCTGGAGTCTCCCCACAGCCTCATATCAGTCTGATAAAATCCAAGATGGTGCCTTGCAGTCTATGGGACGTAGGTTGGGTGGTGTTATGTATATTGCTTTTCATCCATGGTTTTTGGCTCATAACTCCCATAGCCCTTGTTATAATTTTGGGGCACTTGAGGCCTCAGGAGCAGGCCTCAGGGAGCATAATCTCTCTCTGACTTTCTCCTGTCCTTCTTTGACCTGTCCAAGGCAAAGATTAAAGGACTCTAATCTGATTGTGGGTTAAAAGACCCTCATTCCAGAGAGGGTCCTACCTTGCACTCTGGAGGAAGGATTGCTGCAAAGAGAGATCAAGAAGTATGTGAGCAGACAGGCCTTGCTTGGTTTCCCCACTTGAGTCTATTAGTATGAGACCATACCTTTTTGTCCAGTCACATTTCTACACAGTTGTCAATCATGCCTTGTAATGAAGCCGCCACAAAAACCCAAAAGACCAGGGTTTGGGGAGCTTCCGGTTAGCTGACTGAGGGGAGGTTTCCGGAAGGTGGCTCCCAGGGAGGGCATGGAAGCTCTGTGCCCCTTCCCCCATACCCCACCCTACACATCATCAGTATCCTTTGTAATATACTTCATAATAAACTGGTGAACATAAGTGATTCCCTGAGTTCTGTGAGCAGCTCTAGCAAATTCATCAAACTCAAAGATGGGGTCATGGGAATCCCAAGTTGAAGCTGGCCAGCCAGAAGGTCAGGAGGCCTGGACTTGTGACTGGTGTCTGACGTGAGGGCAGTCTTGGGGATGGAGCTTCCAACCTGTGGGATCTGACATTATCTACGGGTCGATAGTGTTGGAGTTGAACTGAAAGATACCTAGCTGGGGTCTGCTGCTTGGTGCGTAGAGAACCCCTCCACCCCCACAGTTGGTCCCAGAAGTCTTATTCTTTGTTGATGATTGCAGTAGTGGTGAGGAAGCAGAGGGGAAAAGGTGGTTTGAAGGAGATTTCCCTGAACAGATAGGGAATAATGTTAAAGTCTGGACCATGGAGTCAGGTAGACCTGGGCTCAGTTTTGGCTCTGTGCCGGGTGCAGTGGCTCATGCCTGTAACTCCAGCACTTTGGGAGGCTGAGGCGAGAGGATTGCCTGAGCCCAGGAGTTTGAGTCCAGCCTGGGCAACACAACGAGACCTTGTCTCTACAAAACATCAAAAAATTAGCAAGTCATGGTGGCACATACCTGTAGTTCCAGATACTTGGGAGACTGAGGCAGGAGGATCTCCTGAGATTAGCAATGTGAGTTGAGGCTGCAGTGAGCCTTGATCATGTAACTGCACTTCAGCCTGGGCAATAGAGTGAGACTCCAAATTAAAAAAAAATTTTTTTTAGCAGGGCTCGGTGGCTCAGCCTGTAATCCCGCGCCCTTGGGAGGCTGAGGTGAATGGATTGCCTGAGCCCGCGGGTTCGAGACTCACCTGGACAACTTGGCGAGACCTCATCTCTACAATAAATCAAAATGAGCCGGGCGTGGTAGTGCGCGCCTGTAGTTCCAGCTACTTGGAAGGCTGAGGCGGAAGGATCGCCAGAGCCCAGCAGATCGAGGCTGCGGTGGCCTTCAGCGGCCACTGCACTCCAGTCTGGGTGACAGAGTGAGACTCCACCTCAAAAAAAAAAAATTCTTTTTTGACTTTGCTATTAACAAGTTGTATGTCCTTGGGCAATTGACTTAACAATTTGTGCCTCAGTTTTCTTGTCCATAAAATAGAGACAGTACTGTATACCTAATAAGATAGTGATGATCCAGTGAGATAACGTCTGTAGAGCACAGTACCTGGCACATATTGAGGGTTCAGAAATGTTGTACGGGCTTAAAAATGGGCCGAAGAAAGGGAGATAAAGGGATTGTGGTTAGATAACAAAAACAGGGTTTGCGAATTATCCAAGGCTTATGACCCAGATGCATTCTATGAAATGATCATAATAATACATTGAAGCCTCACCCTGACGCTATTTGGCATAAGACCTGTCTGTCTCGGACCCTTTGCAAGGAAATATTTTTCAACAGGTCTAACAAAAAAGCCTTGTCATAAAGTGGAGTTATGCAGGTCTGTTTCTATGGCAAAGGCCTGAGAACAATTTTAAAAATGCAAGTCGTGGTCTAGGTGAGTTTGAGTGCCGGATAGAGCTCTTATTTTTTATGCCATGTTAAAGCTGCAGCTGTGCTTCTGGTGTCGTGATAGGCTGGAGAAGGGATGAGAAGATGAGAAAATGGAGGGGCACATGCCCAGGGAGGGCTGGGAAGTGGGGATTGCACCTGGCCCCCAAATAGAACCTGTGAAAGCCAGCCTAGCTCCATAGGCCGCCACGTTCTACCCTGCACGTGCGGGAGATCTGTTTTTGACAGGCACACTGAAAAGCAGTCACTCAGACGGTTAGATCCCCATGTGAGGTGACCTAAATTATAGCCTTGGTGCACTGAGGACATGGAGGATTTGTGGCAAAATTATTTTCTGTCTCTTATGATATCCTCAAGACTTATTTAAGCCTCTCTCAAAGTTTCAAGAATACATAAGAATTATAGCATCATGTTGGGAAAGGTTTTTTTTCTTCTTTAACTTAACCTTTTCATTTGAAAATTTTCAGCCCTACTGAAAAATTACGAGAATGATAAAATGGGTTGTCACATGTCTTCAACTGGATTGATCCCTGGTTAGTATTTCGCCACCTTTTCTCTATCTGTGTATGTTTGTGATGTGATATACGCTATGTCACGTGTTTTTTTTTAAATTTTATTTTGCTGAATCCTTTGAGAGTAAATTGCAGGGATCATCACGGTGTCAACGAATATTTCCTAAGGACTTAGCCAGTCTAGGAAACTTCACATGGATACAAGACTATTGTCTGATATACAGTCCATATTCAAATTTTGCCAGATATCCCAAAAGTGTCCTTTTCAGCAAATATCTTTTCCATTCCACGAATACATATTCTTTATGGTTCTCCTTTCTTAATGTTTCATGACATTGGCATTTTTGAAGAGTTCACAACCCTATTTTGTGAAATGCCCCCCCAGTGTCTGATTGTTGCCTTATGGTTTTGTTTCAAGGTATGCATTTTTTTGCCAGGAATATTGCTGAAAGGATGTTGTGTCCTCAGTGTGACATCACAGAGAGTGTGCAACGTCAGTTTGAACATTTTCATGGCCATTACAATACCTTTAAGAGTTCTTCTTATTTGTTAAAATGAAGACTATGGAGTATGTCTTAGTTGGCAAAGTCTCCTTGAAAATCTCACTTCATGAAACAATAGAGCCATAAAACCTGCCACATTTTCTTGGAAAAATGATCGCAGATTCTAGATTCATCTTTCTGGTCTTTATCACAAGATAGAATGGTGCTGATGTGTTTGAATGTTTAAAAGTCTTAAGTACTTCCTTAGAATTCTTTGTTATCAGGAGAATGCAGTTGTGTTGGAAATCTGAGGGTGCTGATTAATCACCCTTCCACGGGTTTTTAACCAATTGAGATGCTGATCAGCTTCATGACTAATCACGCTGGGGGGAAGGGGTGAGACCTTCCACCTCCCTCTCGAAAACCTAACCCTGCTTTCCCTCCCAGTCCTGCCCTAACCATTCTCAGTTCATACTGGAAATGTTGAGTCCTGGTCAGGCCTGCCAGAAGAAGGCCCAATTTGACCATTCACCAGTTGGGTGAGGAAACACACATTCATCTTGTTGAGATCTGAGAGGCCAAGTGCAAAGAAGAAGGGCTGGGCCAGAGCTGGTCCTCGCTCCCTGGAGGTGCCTTGCCTCCTGGGTCATGTGGCCCATGATTGTCCTGCTCTTTCTAGTCTTATCCTGACCCATGGGAAGCAGCCAGTGACAGAGGGGAGAGCTAGTACAGTGTTTCCAACTCTCTCACTTAGCAGGTAGCAGACGGTGTCTTGTCTAGGGTTTAGGGCAGGGGTCCTCAAACTGCGGCCCGCCGAGGACATTTATCCGGCCCACCGAGTGGTGTTTTTGCCGCCGCTGCCCGCCTCGGCTCCGCCTCTCAGTCTCAGGTCTGGTGGGACGAGGCACGAGCTTGCCTGTGCAGAGCCTGCTGCTGCCTGAGGACCGAGGTAAGAACAAGTTAGGATTTATTTTTTTTTGAAGTTAGGAGGTCTTTTTTTTTTTTTACTTTTGCAGTTAGTAGGGCTTTTTTTTTTGCGGTTAAGGGGTGCTTTTTTCCCCCTGAAGTAAGGAGGTCTATTTTTTTTTTTTTACAGATAGGGGGCGTCTTTTTTTTTTAGTACGCCCCTCCAACGGTCTGAGGGACAGTGAACCGGCCCCCCGTTTTAAAAGTTTGAGGACCCCCTGGTTTAGGGTGAGAATGTGGGGGTGGAAAGAACCTACACTACTGTCCACATTTATTTCTTGGGTTGCCCCAGGGAGGAAGGAAAATGAAAAGCCACATCTTTCTCGTGAATGCCGTGGCTTATCAGGGACGTCCACTTTCTTTTTCAACTTTGGAAAATGCACTGAAGAGAGAAACGTCTGTCAGCCTTCCAGCCTGGTTAGACAGCTCCGAAGACAGATTCTATTTATTTAAATATAGTTTGTTTGGAAAGTAAATGAGAGAGAGAGAGAGAGGATTAACCTCCCCGAGTTAGGGGAGGGGGCCAAAGCTAGGAAAACATGGCGGCCATAGCTCAAAAAACACCTGGCCTGGCCAGAGCTTAACAAAACAATGGCCTCAAACAGATTTTTTTTTTTTTTTTGAGTTGGAGTCTCACTCTGATGACCAGACTGGAGTGCAGTGGCTCACTCACAGCCACCCCAGTGTCGACCTGCAGGGCTCAGGTGATCCTTCCTCCTCAGCCTTCCCAGTAGCTGGAACTATAGACACATGCTACCACGCCTGACTAATTTTTGATTTATTGTAGAGATGAGGTCTCGCCAAGTTGCTCAGGCTGGGCTTGAACCCATGGGCTCAGGCAATGCACTTGCCTTGGCCTCCCAAAGTGCTGGGATTACAGTCTGAGCCACCGATCCTGCCCTCTAAAACAGATTTTTAAAGTTACAAAGTTTACAGGAATCTTTTCACCTTCTTCCTCTGCTGCCCAGTTCTTCCTTGAGGCACCAGAGTTCATTGTTTCCTGCCCCTGTACCATGAAGAAAATCTCTTCCCTGGGGTCTGTGGCTTGGGCATTCATCTGGCAGATGAGTCATGATCACCCAAAACTTCCTCACCCTCCCATTCCTCCTGTCCAGCTTGGTCCCGGACTTTGGATCTTACAGCCAGGTCCTGAAGAGGGGTGAGCACTACATAGGGGAACTAGGTGTCGTGTGTATGTATATTGATGTGCCTGCATTTCAAAGTCAAATATAAATGATTTACGAATTCCTCGTTTAGTCAATAAATCAATCACATTTATTATTCACTTATTGTGTGTCAAGGTCGACACAAAGAAGCATAAAGAATGACCCCCTGGATTTAGAAAGCTGGAGAGTTTCTAAATGAATAAAGCCATTTGAAAACAACTTCCTGAACTGTGTGACCTTGACCGTGGGTAGGAGGGAGTCCAAAGAGTGAAAAGACAAATGTGGACGATGGTATTTGGGGAGGGCTTTGCAGAGGAGGCAGGATTTGAACTGGGTGCTAAAGAACAGGTGGTGCTCAGAAGGCGGGGGCAGCCAGCACGAGTCACACCGTGACCTGAGTGACACGGGCCTCCTTACTGCTTCTCCAGTGCCAGGCTCATCCCTGACTCTGGCTGTCTCCTCCACCTGCACGTCATCCCCATGTTTGCCTAGCCAATCCCTCTCCTCCAAGTTGCTGTCCTAATGTCACAATGGGACCTGTTCTGACTGTCCTACTTAAATGGAGGTCCCCTGCATGCTCCCAATGCCCCTTATCTTGTTCTGTTTTTTTCCCTCAAGTTCTTAACAGTTCCCAAGATATATGTATCCATTAATTTTTATTTGTTTATTTTTTTCTAGTCAAGCGTGGCTGTTGGGGGAGATGATATGTATCAATTACATTTTTTGGGGGGAGGGGTCTCGCTCCGTTGCCCAGGTTAGAGTGCAGTGGCACACTCATGGCCACCCCAGTGACGACTTGCTAGGATCCGACGATCCTAACCCTTCCAAGTAGCCAGAACTACAGGCGTATGCTACCATGCCCATCTAATGTTTTGATTTATTGTAGGGATGAGGTCTTGCCAAGTTTCCCGGGCTGGTCTTGAACCTGTGGGTTCGGGCAATCTACTCTCCTTGGCCTCCCAAAGTGCTTGGATTACAGGCTGAGCCACCGAGGCCGGCCTCAATTAATTTTTGAGGGGGGTTGGAGTCTCACTCTGTCGCCCAGACTGGAGTGCAGTGGCCGCTCCC
>NW_007259689.1:962653-974657 GCF_000164805.1 Carlito syrichta | reverse complement strand
GGCGGGTCTCGACCCTGCAGGCTCAGGCAATCCACTCACCTCAGCCTCCCAAGGCACGGGATTACAGGCTGAGCCACCGAGCCTGGCTTCAATTAATTTTTAAATGATGTTTTTTGTTTCTTCTCTCTCCCTGCGCTGGATGGTAAATTCTGTAAGGACAGAGATTTTTGTCTGTTTTCTACCCCATAACCTATAAACTGGTCTCAAGTGGGTGATATGTTTGTTGAGGGCGGGGTGTGATGGCTCATGTCTGTAATCCCAGCACTTTGGGAGGCTATAGTGGGAGGATCACTTGAGGCTAGGAGTTCAAGACTACCCTGGCCAACGTAGTGAGACATCATCTCTACAAAAACTTAAAAAATTAGCGAGGTGTGGTGGTGCAACCCTGTAGTTCCAGCAACTTGGGAGGCTGAGGTGGAAGAAGCCCAGGAGGTTGAGGCTGCAGTGAGCTGTCACCATACCACTGCACTCTGGCCTGGGCAACACAGTGAGGCCCTGACTCAGAAAAAAAATAAAAGTAAGTGTTTGTTGAATACATGAATGAATAAAGCCATCCCTTCCTTTCTCCCAGAAATCAAAGAGAGAGAGAGAGAGTCCATGGGAAAAAAATTAATCATGTCAGCCTATGAGCACAGAACTTCTCTTTGCATTTCTAAGGGAACAGCTATTAAAGGTGTATGGCTCAGAGCTGGGCCTCTTTTTATTTTCTGCAGGCCTGAAGACATACAATTTGGAGGTAGGAAATGAAGGAAAGAAACGAAACGTTGTTCTGCATATTAATGTGACACATGGACTCTGCGGAACGAACAGCACTTTGGCCCATGTGAGCGGTTAGGAAATGACTTCTATCCACCTTCCCGGGCTCCGATGTTGTGGGTGATGGTGGTCCCTCCCCGGTCAGCTCCTCCATCCCTCCATATGTGGAGGATGCCCACATTTCTTTATTTTCTAAATCTTAGAACCAGGGGACGCGTGTAGATTTGTTCCATAGGTATATGGCATGGAGGTGAGTTGTTTGGGCGACTGGCGAGCCTTCCCTCTCTCCAGCAGTGGGCATGGTACCTGGGGGGTGGTTTTGTACCCCTTATTTCATCTCCCTTCCTCCTTCTGTGGTGCTCAGTGTCTTGTGTTCTGTCCTTGTACCCATGTGTGTTCAGTGTTTAGTGCCTGCTTATGAGTGAGAACATGCGGTATTTCGTTTTCTGTTTCTGTGATAGTTCACTTAGAATGATGGTCTCGGTTGGGTGCGGTGGCTCACGCCTATAATCCCAGCACTTTGGGAGGCGGAGACAAGAGGATTGCCTGAGTCCAGGGGTTCGAGACCAGCCTGGGGCAACTTGACAAGACCTTGTCTCTACAATAAATCAAAAAATTAGCCAGATGTGGTGGTTCGCGCCTGTAGTCCCAGCTACTTGGAAGACTGAGGCGGAAGGATCACCTGAGCCCAGCAGGTCAAGGCTGCAGTGGCCATGAGCATATCACTGTACTCCAGCCTGGGTGACAGAATGAGACTCCAACTTAGTGGGGAAAAAAAAGAATGATGGTCTCTAGCTGCATCTGTGTTGCTGCGAAGTCCATGATTTTGTTCTTTATGGCTGCATCATGTTCCACCATGTTTAGGTACCAAGTCTTCTTTATCCAGTCCACCAGTAGGTGGCCACGTTTAGATCTCTTGTCCTGGCAGTTCCACTTGGATGTCTGGTCTAAGTTGCCCTCCCACCCCCACCACCAAGGCGGCCCCTCTTCCCACTCCAGACCCTGCCCAGTCTTCACCATCCAGGTAGATGGTGCTGTTGCATGTGTGGTGGCTTGAGTCCTGACTCCCTGGGTCATCCTTGGCTGGTCTTTTTCCCTCACTCCTCATATCTAATTCACTGGCAAGTCCTAAGGTCTCTCTCCAGAACATGTTATACCTGACACTGTTCCCTGCCCAGCTTCTCCTCCACCAGCACCAGGTCCCTGCCATCTCCCCCTGGACTTCCGCCAGAGGCTCCGTGGGTCCCCCGACTTCCTCCCTGGTCTCACAGATCAGCCTGAGGAGGTGTCTCCAAGGACAGAAAGCTGGCCATGCCACAGTCCTACTTAAACCCTGTTCATGTCTCCTGGTGCCCTCCCTCTCCCTCAGCCAGGACCCTGCCAGCTCTGCCCCGCCTGCTTGCCCACCTCGTCACCCTCTTCCTCCTTCTCTATGTTGGCTGCATAATCCCTCTTTGACTACGCCGAGCTCATTCTGGCTTCCCATCTTTGCACTTGCTTTTCCTTCTGCCTGGAATGATCTGGTCCAGAGCTTTGCTCAGAGCCTTGCTGAACTCTGTTCATTAGTCAGTCAACTACTCAGGGAGCCTTCCCTGACTGCCTTGTGTAGTGCCTTCACATCCATAGCCTACCTCCTTCACCAGCAACTGGATTTTAGAAGCACCGTCAGGCATCTTTCTGATGGTATGCCAATCTCCCTACATGGGTGAGGTCCCAGTAGGAAGTGTCCCACTCAAATGGGGTGGTTGAGGACATGTTAATAAAGCAACTGTTTCCAAAGATGTAGGCAGGTGAAGAGAAACCAAGGAGGGATGGGGGCTAGGCCTGAATGGGGCTGAGGCAGGAAGTTACTACCTGAGCCTGGAGAGGAGAGCTATGGTTTATAGGAGAGGCCACCTGCGGGAGCTGTGACCCAGCAGGGAGGGTGTTGGGGGAATAGACACGGAAACCCTGCTCTCTTTTTCCATCCAGTCTTCTGCTAGTGCTGCACATTGGCCTAACCCAGCTAGAAACCAAAGGGCAAGACTGCCAGTTGATGCAGCCTCCCAAGACCTAGGGTAGGCTTGGCAAGGCAGATGGAGGAAGCTACCCAGCACCTGGCCTTTCTAGAAGGCAGGCTTCGTGAGAAGAGCAGTGGTCCACAGGGTCCAGGGGGGTTTCCAGGCACACACAGGCTCCCAGTGAATATTTGTGGAGTGAATGAATGAACAAATGAGCATTTTTGTCTTTTGTTTTTGTCTTTGAATGTGTCTATTTAGCCCTAGCCATAAAATTGGAGGAATAAATAGATGTGCCTTTAGTTTACATGGATGGGGGTAGGAGCTGTCACAGGGACTTGCTTTGGGAGGCCTGTGCTCTTGCTCTGGCAGGCCTTCTCCTAGGACCCTCTGCCTCCTGGTCAAGTCATTGCTGGGTATTTGACTGCTCAAATTTGGAGGCATACACTTCAGATTGGGGTGTGAGAGGGAGTTGAGGCCTGTCTCCGAGAGGAGAGACTGAGATTCTCCAAAAGGTGGGTTGGTTCATGAAGGGAGAAACAAGAAGGAAGTGGCTTTTTTGGAAACAGGATCTCACTCTGTCACCCAGGCTGGAGTGTAGTGGTGCAATCATGCCATCATGGCTCACTGCAGGCTCAAACTCCTGGTCAAGTGATACTCCCACCTCAGCCTCCCAAGTAGCTGGGACTACAGGCATGCCACTGGGCCTGGCTAATTTGAAAAAAATTTTTTTTTCTAAAGACAGGATCTCACTTATGTTGCCCAGGCTGGTCTCGAACTCCTGGCCTCAAGTGATCTTCCCACTGCAGCCTCCCAAAGTGCTAGGGTTACAGGTGTGAGTCATCATACCAAGCCACAAAGGAAGTACTTTAACAGGAAGATGCAAACTTGAGGGTAGAGGATTCCCCAGGCAAGATTTAACTTATCGTGTAACCCTCTTGATGTGGCACCTGAAACTTCTTAGATGCCTGTTATACAGTACTTTTTTCTTTAAGTCACAAGAGAGTCTATTCATATTAAAACAATTTTTCTTCATGATGGTATGCCAAGGGTCACTGCATACGTACTTTCATTCAGAGACAATAAATAATATATGCACATTTGCTGTTAGGATTTCTCTCCTGATGCCTCCTAATATATTTAATGAGAGACATGTTCTTTTGTGTAACATCCCATGAAATTTCACCTGGGCAGTGTCTAGTGGAGCTTAGTCATGGGCAAAGGCCTAACGAAATTAGGCCTTGGGCAAAGAAAGTTTACTGTGGGCATCTCCATCTTTGCCTGGGGAAAGGTTAGAAGTGATGGGCTGGGGAAGAGAGGAAGAGGATAGAAAGAGAGGGTGAAGGAGAGGGAACAACCTTTTCAGGAAGTGGAGATACACTTTAAATATCTTCTTTGTGCTTTTTCACCTATGTGATTTTATTTATTCCTTATGATGTCTGACGATATCAGCTGTTTTGTTATTTCCTTTCTACAGACAGGTACATGGAGAACCAAGAGATTAAGTTGCCAGATCAAGTAGCTAGGATGTTGTAGAATCAGCTGCCTGGCTTTAGTCTTATCCCTCTCAAATCCTTTTTTCCTACACCAAGAAAGAATTAGACCGAAAGGTTGTCGGGAACTTGACTGTGACATGGAGCTCTCCTTTTCCTCCCCTTTGCCTTGACTTTTTGCTGCCACAGTAGACTCTGTCTGCCCTGAACCAGCTTCCAAATGAAAGTGAAGGATTGTTGGGGGCCCTGAGCCCAGAGGGGTGGGAGGAAGGAAGAGGCTTCTGGCTGAGAGTAGAGCAGGGTATGTGTGCTTTTTTGCTTCACACTCTTACTAATATGAAGAACACAACATCTGTTTTGGTTTGAGAAAAGTCTTCCTTAAGAAAAATCTCTTCTTTGAAAGGAGTAGTGAATTAGGGTGAAAAATATCTTCTTAACCCAATTATGTCAACAATGATTAGGAAACAATATGGACAACACAGTGGTGGGTGATAGAGAGTGAATACCACATAAGTCAGTGTCATGATCATCATGTTTTGGATTTCAGGAAGGAGACAAGAGAGTACTTCCTTAGTGAATGTGAAATATTGGCTCATATGACTCTCCCCATCAAAAGATGTTTTTGCAATCAGAAAACACTGTTGGCCAGGCGCAGTGGCTCAGGCCTGTAATCCCAGCACTTTGGGAGGCAGAGGCGAGAGGATTGCCTGAGCCCAGGATTTGAGACCAGTCTGGCAACTTGGTGAGATCTCATCTCTACAATATATTAAAAAATTAGCCAGGTTGGTAGTATGCACCTGTAGTTTTGGCTACTTGGTAGGTTGAGGCAGAAGGATCTCCTGAGCCCAGGAGGTCAATGCTGGGGTGACTATGAGCATGCCACTGCACTTCAGCCTGGGCAACAGAGTGAGACTCTGACTCAAAACAAACAAACAAACAGAAACACTATTTGTGTAAAGGAAATATGGAGTGGAAAGGAGGGAAATGCTGACCCAAGACCCAAGAAAGAAGAAAGAATGTCCGGGGGAATAATTACTGGGAGAAAGCTTAGGTTTGTGCAGGAAGACACGTGGAGGAAGCCCTGGGTGTATCTGAGCGATATCTAATATTTATCTTTAGCCCGACCATGTCCACAGAGAATGAGACAAGGGAAGCCAGTCCATGATTCATGACACTCTTGGTCGATGCTTGATCACATCATCTTGGAAGTCTATAGAACATTCCACTGCGGCGGTACCAAGCTAAACCAGGACTTAATAGTTGTGGCAGACATTGCTAATGCTCTCTCATGTTTCCCATTCTCTTTCCCTCCTGGGACACAGAGAGGACTGTGTCTTCCTGTCCCTCCACTAGTCAGACGGCACAGTGTGACTAGTTCTAGTCAACAGGGTGAATAAAAATGACCCATGTCACTTCCAGGAAAAGTGTTTATTTATTTATTTATTTTGAGTTGGAGTTTCACTCCGATGCCCAGACTGGAGTACAGTGGCCGCTCCCGCCCACCGCAGCCTCGATCCGCTAGGCTCCAGCGATCTTTCCGCCTCAGCCTTCCGAGTAGCCGGAATTACAGGCGCGCGCTACCACGCCTGGCTGGTTTTTGATTTATTGTGGAGATGAGGTCTCGCCAAGTTGCCCAGGCGGGTCTCGAACCCGCGGGCTCAGGCAATCCACTCACCTCAGCCTCCCAAAGCACGGGATTACAGGCTTAGCCACCGAGCCCGGCCAGGAAAAGTATTTAAAAGCTGGTGTGTTATTTCCCATCTTCTTTTCCCTACCAAGGCCAACCAGGAATGATCATGTTGAGGCAGAGATGCCCAGGATTGCAACCTGGGATGGTGAGTCACCACATGGAGCACCAGTGTCCCCAAGAGCCACCTGGACCTGCAGTGAGTTTAGGGTGAAAAAAAGTTGATAATTTTTGTGTGAACACTCCAAGATTTTGGATGATGTTTACTACCACAGCCTAACCATGCCTATCCTGATTAATATACCAGCACGCGCGCGCGCGCACGCACACACACACACACACACACACACACACACAGAAAGTCAAGAGGAATGTTCAAAATAGGCCACTGGTTCTAATTCTATCTTCCTATATAGACAAATTATATAGAGAGAGTAGGGGTTCAGTCTGGGCACAGTGGCTCACTCCTATAATCCCAGCCAAGTTGGGAGGATTGCTTAATCCCAGGAGTTTGAGAGCAACCTGGGCAACATAGTGAAACCATGTCTCTACAAAGCTAAATAGATAATAAAAATAAGCCAGGTGTGGTGGCATGCACCTGTAGTCCTAGCTACTTGGGAAGCTGAGGCAGAAGGATTGCCTGAGCCCAAGAGGTTGAGGCTGCAGTGAGCTATGATCGTGCCACTGCACTCCAGTCTGGGTGACATAGTGAAACCCCACCTCAAAAAAAGAAAAGAAAAGAATAAAAGAATAGGGACTCAGGGGGACTCCTGTCCTCTGCCTGTCCCCATCATCACTCACCTGGGGCACAGTAACCTTGGCCATTAGGGACCCCTCATGGCTGTTTCTCAGGTGGACATTGCTGCCACCCAAACCCACTCCCCTTTGTTTTAACTGCCTAGGGTCTGAGAGCACGTTCCTCCCAGCCTCTGGTGTGTGCTGTCAACCACTCCCTTTTGTTCTGAGGATGGGATGGAGGTATTTACGGTTCCTGCATCAAGATCATGTGTAGGACAACCAGAAGTATTCCCTGGTGGGGACAGCCTCCTCTTAACGGGGATTCCAAGACTATGAGGCTGAAATAATCCAGTATTCTGGATTGTCTATACTGAGTCTCATGGAGCGGAGTTTGTGTGTGAGGAGAGGTAGCAAGAGGCAGGAACTGACCAGCTTTCCTGCCACGCTGAGAGACGAGAGGACAAGGCGGCCCTCTGGCCGGCCCCTGCGGACGCCTGGTAACTGCCGGTAATGATGGCGCGTGACTTTTCATTTATGCAGTCTCTTTTGGTGTCTGCCCTAACCTGACGTGGTGTCAGGGGAACGATGAACGGCTGCTATTCAGAGATATGTGACTTGGTATTTATATATTACCTGCCCACTTCATAAAGTGTTAATGAATGTTTGCAAAGCTCTTTGGAATCCTCTGGTGAAAGGTGCAACGTTAAGTGAAAAATATTATTATTATTATTAGAAGGTAATAGACAGCTGTGAGTGATTGGTCATAAGAATAATTGACACAGCATTAAAAGAAGCACCAGAAATCATCCAGACAGAGACCCAGCTTCTCAGCTCCTCAGCCTCTACGTTATATATATTACACTGTTGCCCTGACACCCATTCTAATAACCGTATAATTCACACGTTAAATCACCACTTTGCAGGGAAGGTGGAGCCCACTCACGGCTCTATGGAGAGTGACACGGAGAGGGTATTAAGTGCCGAAAAGTCTGAAATGGAGGAGAAGTGCTCTCAGATGGAGAGGCCGGATCCAGCCGCTCAGTGGCCACCTCATTTAAGAGTGTGCGAGAGGCAGGAATCAGGAACACTCTGGAAACAGAGAGGAGTCTTTAAAATAGATGTGAGATTGGAAAGCCATGAAAACAGTAAACTTCTAGAAGAAGATGGGCCGATACAAGCAATATTGTTTTTCCTTTTTTTGAGTTGAGGTCTCACTCTGTCGCCCAGGCTGGAGTGCAGTGGCATGATCCTGGCTCACTGCAGCTTTGACTTCTCAGCTCAGGTGATCCTCCCACCTCAGCCTCCCAAGTAGCTGGAACTACAGATGAGCGCCACCATGCCCAGCTAATTTTTTTATTTTTATTTTTTTGGTAGAGAGGTCTCGCTATGTTGCCCAGGCTGGTTTTGAACTCTTGGCCTCTAGTGATTATCCTGCTTTGAGTTTCCAAAGTGCTGAGATGATAGGTGTGAGCCACTGAGGCTGGCCAGTATTCTTTGTTTTTATCATATACTTTCTCTGGTTTGAAAGATAGTGGAGCACACATTGATTATGGTTTTCAAATCCCTTTAACGTGGAGTTGTTTAGTGTTTCTCAGTCTCCTGCATAAAATCCTGCTTCGGTCAGATTTGGCCAGTTTATTTGCTCACTGGGTGGATGGCAGTAACCACCTGAAGTCCAGTGTTGGGAAGAATTGTGGGGTTCATTTGGACTCAGCAAGACACAGTGCTACGATCCATTAGCCATGTTTGCCCTGGGAGGTGGGCGGGAGGTGGAGGGAGGCCACGTATGTGGGCTGGGCCTGACCAGGCATGAGGATGGGTGACTCAGTTTAGGGTTGTTCTTACTCTGATTTACTAGCAAAGCTACTAAAAAGCCGTATGAAGGATTTACTCTTGCTAAGGGTATTGATGGAAAGAAATGGCTTCTCTGCCTCCCTGGCTTTCTCATAGAGGATCACTTCCACCTGGAGGCCTTGGGGGTTTACATGGGGGAGATGACTCCAGATCACTCAGAGGACAGAGGACTGCTGATCTATTGTCTCTTATGCCCCAGTCACATCATCACCCAGAAACAGCTTTTGCTACCTTCTTCTTTTCTTTTCTTTCTTTTTTATTTTTTGAGTCAGTGTCTCACTCTGTCACCCAGGCTGGACTATTGTACAGTAGCACAATCACGGCTCACCACAACCTCGACCTCCTGGAATCAGGCAGTCCTTTTGCCTCAGCCTCCTGAGCAGCTGGGACTACAGATACATGCCTCCACGCCAGGCTAAGCTTTTGCTTTTGTTGTAGAGATGAAGTCTCGCTATGTTGCTCAGGCAGATCTTGAACTCCTGTTCTCAAATGATCCTCCCTCCTTGGCCTCCCAAAGTGCTGGGATTACAGGCGTGAGCCACCACACCTGGCCCTTATGCTACCTTCGAAGGTCATTATTCTGGCACTCAGCAAGCTGTGACTCCCAGTCTCAGTTTTGGGGCCTCTGCTGCAGGGTCCGGGAATTTTCCACCTATGTTCTCTGCCCGTGGGCAGGCCTGACCTCGACTCACCACAAATCACACTGTACCACGCTGTGTCCATGTCACAGAGCGGTTCTCAGAGTGGCTTCTGGGAGATCTGTGAGCTTCCTTTGGATGACAAGCTTCTTCTTCCTTTTTTTTTGAGTTGGAGTCTCATTCCATCACCCAGGCTGGAGTGCAGTGGCACACTCATGGCCACCCCAGTGTCAATCTACTGGGCTCAGGAGATCCTTTCACCTCAGCCATTCAGGTAGCTGGAACTACAGGGGCACGCTACCATTCCTGGCTAAGTTTTGAGTTGTTGTAGAGATGAGGTCTCACCAGGTTGCCCAGGCTGTTCTTGAAACTGTGGGCTCAGGCAGTCCTCTCATCTTGGGCTCCCTGAGTGTTGGGATTACAGGCTTGAGCCACCGTGCCCAGCCCATTTTTAAATTTTAAATTAAAAAAATATTTTATTTGAAGATGTGGGGTACAATTCCGAGTTAGGTATACAGATGTTCATTATGCAGGTACCCTTGTTGATAAGGTGTGTTTCCCTTCCACTGGCAGTTTCCCACTACTGCCAACCCCACCCCCTCTCCTCTGGCAGTTTCCCACTACTATCAATCCCTTTCTTACAGTATTATAATAATTGTTCAAGGTTCGTTTGTGAGTGAGAACATGTAGTATTCAGTTCTTTATTTCTGTGATAGATCACTCAGTATAACAGACCCTAAGTGCATCCAAGTTGCTGTGAAGTTCATAATTTTATCCTTTTTTATGGCTGTGTATTATTCCATTGTGTATATGTACCACATTTTAAAATCTAGTCTATTCTCTTTCTGTGGGCAGCATGATTGGTTTCATGTTTTTGCTATTGTAAATAATGCTGAGACAAACATGTGTGTGCAAGTATCTTTTTCATGGAGTGGTTTGAGTTCCTCCGGGTATATACCCAGTAGGGGGAATGCGGGGTCATATGGAAGGTCGATTTTTAGATCTTTTAGGAATCACTAAACTGTTTTCCACAGAGGTTGTACTAGTTTACACACCCACCAACAGTGTAGAAGTGTTCCCTTTTCCCTGTATTCTCTCCAGCAACTGTTGTTTTGTTTTTTGTTATTGTTGCTGGCCACCTGACTGGAGTTAGGTGGTATCTCAGTGTGGTTTTAATTTGCATTTCTTTGAAGATTACTGATGTTGAGCATTTTTTCATGTATCTGTTGGTTGCTGGTATGTCTTCTTTTGAGAAGTACCTATTCGTATCTTTTGCCCACTTTGTAATGGGCTATTTATTTTTTTCTTTTCAGCACGTTTGAGTTCCTTGTAGATCCTAGATGTTAGGCCTTTGCCAGATATATAGTTGGCAAATATTTTTTCCCAATTCATGAGCTGTCTCCCTGCTCTCTTGATGGTTTCTTTGGCTTTGCAGAAGCTTGTCAGTTTGATGAGGTCCCACTTGTCTATCTTATCTCTTATGGCATGGGCACTTCAGGTTTTGATCAGGAATTGGTTGCCAGTTCCAATTTCCATAAGGGAGTCTCCTGCGTTTTCTAACGTTCTTATAGTTTGAGGTTTATGCTTAGGTCTTTGATCCATTTAGAGTTGACTTTTGCATATGATGATAGGTAGGGGTCTTATTTTAATCTTTTGCATGTGGTCAGCCAGTTTTCCCAGTGCCATTTACTGACTAGGTTCTTTTCTCCCCAGTGGTTGTTGTTGAAGGCTTTGTTGAAGATGAGTTGGTTGAGAAATTGAGGTTTTGCTTGTGGAATCTCTCTCTTATTCCATTGGTTTGTATGCCTGTTCTTGTGCCAATACCAGGCTGTTTTGATTATTGTAGCTTTACAATAAAGTTTAAAGTCTGGGGGTGATACCTCCCACTTTGTTTATTTTTTAATCCATATTTATTATTTTAAAATTATGGTGTACAGTTCAGAGTTAGGTGTACAAACATACATTGTGCAGGTACCCTTGTTGATGAGGTGTGCCCCGCCCCGTCCCCAGACAGATATTGACTACCATTAATCCTACCTCCCTTCCCCTCCCTGTCCCCCCCATAGTTTCCTGCCACTGTCAGTCCTTTTCTTATAGTATTATGATAGTTGTTCAAGGTTCACTTATGAGTGAGAACATGTGATAATCAGATCTTTGTTTCTGTGAGAGATTACTCAGTATTATAAACTCCAATTCCATCCAGGTTGCTGTGAAATTCATGATTTTGTTCTTTTTATGGCTGTGTAATATTCCATTGTGTATATGTACCACATTTTTTTAATCCAGTCCTCTTTTGATGGACAGCATGGTTGATTCCATGATCTTGCTATTGTGAACAATGCTGTGATAAACATACGTGTGCAGGTATCTTTTTTATAGAGTGATTTGAGTTCTTCTGGGTATATTCCCAGTAGGGGGATTGCGGGGTCATATGGAAGGTCGATTTTTAGAGCTTTTAGGAATCGCCACACTGATTTCCACAGAGGCTGCACTAGTTTACATTCGGAGTCTCACTCTGTCAGCAAGGTTGGAGTGCAGTGGCACGCTCGCGGCCACCACAGCCTTGACCTACTGGGCTTAGGACATCCTTCCGCCTCAGCCTTCCAAGTAGCTGGAACTACAGACGCCTGGCTAGTTTTTGTGATTTATTGTAGAGATGAGGTCTCACCAAGTTGCTCAGGCTGCTCTCAAACCCCCAGGCTCAGGCAATCCTCTCAGCTCAGCCTCCCAAAGTGCTGAGATTACAGACTGAGGTACCACCCCTGGTCTCCCACTTTTTTTTTTTTTTTGAGTTGGAGTCTCGCTCTGTCGCCCAGACTGGAGTGCAGTGGCCGCTCCCGG
>NW_007259689.1:953817-962445 GCF_000164805.1 Carlito syrichta | reverse complement strand
GGCCCCCTTTTTTTTTTTTTTTTTTTTTTGCTGAGGATTGTTTTGGTTATTCGTTGTCGTTTATGTTTCCATATGAATTCCTGTATTGTTATTTCCAGGTTTGAGAAGAGTGATGCTGGTAACTTAATGGGTATTGCATAAATCTGTAGCTTACCTTGGGTAGGATGGACATCTTAACAGTGTTGATTCTTCCAATCCATGAGCATGGAATATTTTTCCATTTGTGTCATCTTTGATTTCTTTGAGCAGTGTTTTGTAGTTTTTGTTGTAAAGGTCTTTTATTTCTCTGGTTAGGAGATAAGCTGCTTCTTGAAATTGAACTGATAACCAGAAAGGGGTTCATGTGTCAAACAATTTTCTTCCTCCAAGTTTAGCATTTTCTCATTTGTACTTGATTTTAGTAAGTGGGATTGACCTAACATTGTTTTATCAGGAGAGAAAGGAGTGAGTGTAAACACTCCGTGAATGTTTACAATAATAGCAACAGCTCACATTGATCGAGCATGTATTATGCATGAAGTATTGCTCTAAGTATTTGTTTTCATTACCTCAGTCCTCTCGCCTGCCGGATGGTTGATGTCCATTTTCCAGATGAAGACACTGAGGCTTAGAGAGGTTACTTTCCCACAACTGCACAAGGAAGAAGTTAGGGTTGAATGTGAAGCCAAGACTGCAAAGCCCATGTCCCCACCCATGCTCTGTACCCTTTCAGTGTCCTACAGACACAAATAATTGTTATAGCAGATAAAGCCACATCCTTTGATCCCTCCTGGTGGCCTGTGGAACAGTGTCCATAGAAAACTAAAATATTTTGGTTGTCTGTTCTCTTCCTTCTATCTTACATGTGACCTTCGGATAATGTGACAACTCTGAATGTCGCATGTACAGATCATCCCAAGGGGCTTTGGTTTTAAATAGTGGATAACAGCTCCCTCTTGTTTTTCATTGGTTTAGAAGAAAATCATAATAAGACTAAAGAAGAAATTGGTAACATCTCACATCGAGAAACGATTACTTTTTAAAAATAAGTGAATATATAGAAGCGATATGGATGCTAATTGCATTCCTCCTTTAGGTGATGGGTTGCCATTTAAATGAGCATAGTTCAGTAGCCACTCTTATTAGCATCTTGGGTTTTTTGTCTGTCAATTTTTCTTTGTTGCTGCCGGCAGACTCTCGCATAATCTGTGTTCTTGGGTTTTATTGCTAGAAATGCACTGAGTGCTTTTGTAGTTTATGCATTGTCTTCAAGACAAAACTGTTATGTCTACACTGATATGCATTCTGTCTAGAACTTACCATTAAAAATCAGTGTGTCACTGAGGAACATGAATCTGGGATTAGAATTACTTACTGGCCAGGACTCTACTGAGGCTCATGGAATTATCTTTGGTGATTTTATACTTGGGTTAGGGATGCCTCATTGAAGTATGGTGGTGTAAAAGAGTCAAAAGTAAAAATAGTTTTGTTTTTTTTTTAAACTAGGACTCTTCCTTGCTTTCCTGGGGCTAATTCCACTAGAAAATTGTTATCGTGTTTACATAAATAATCGCAAACCCTAGCAGGTAGTATGGAGATATTAACATTTAAACAAAAATTTTTTATTTTAAAATTGTGGGGTACAGTTAAGGGTTAGGTTTACAAATATGCATCATTCAGGCACCCTTGTTGATAAGGGGTGTCTAGCATTTTTTAAAAAATAGAACTTGGCCAGGCTGGGTGGCTCAGCCTGTAATCCCAGCACTTTGGGAGGCCAAGGTGAGTGGATTGCCTGAGCCCGTGCATTTGAGACCAGCCCGGGCAACTTGGTGAGACTTTGTCTCTACAATAAATAAAAAATTAGTCAGCATGGTAGTGTGTGCCCGTAGTTCTGGCTACTTGGAAGACTGAGGCGGAAGGATCACCGGAGCCCAGCTGGTTGACACTCGGGTGGTTGTGAGTATGCCACTGCACTCCAGCCTGGGCAATAGAGTGAGATTCCAAGTCAAAAAAAAAAAAAAAAAAGAAAAGAATAAAAGATATGGCTGTATCTTATAGCAGACCCTGGCTGGTGACATTCTACTGCAATTCTCTGATGTATGTACCTTGTTGTCCTTCCTGCTGTGACAGACCCAGTCTTTGCTACCATCTGGAGCCAATTCTCTGGTAACACATGATCTGTTTTCCATCCCTTCCTCCCTCAAGAGCTCAAGAGGGTGGTCCTGACTTCCTCTCCCCTGGCAGTCTCATGCTTGTCTCTCCCGCCCTATCATGTCACATCACCAGAATCCTCTTTTACGTGGCCACAAGCACTGGGGGCAGATCACCACACTAGCTAGCTACTCAGTCATCTAACTGTGGAATGACAGGCTGGTCCCCTCTTCCTTCAGCCAGCCCTGTCTTGACCAGTGAGTCTCTTGAGGTCCCTGTTAGGATGAGCAGAGGGAATAGTCTTACACACTTCGTGTCCCTGGTGCCATCTAGTTGCTCTCAATTCCCCCTTTGTACTGAAAGGGTGATGTGAAGGGAAGCGGTCGATGATAGGGACCATCCAAAGATGCTTCTTGGAAGAACAAAATCATGCCTTTTGCAGTAGCATGGATGCAGCTGGAGACCACTAAACTAAGTGAACTATGACAGAAACAAAAAACTGAATACTGCATGTTCTCACTCATAAACAGGCCATGATCACTGGTCACATAAGCACAAGGGTGAGAAGGCCAGGTGCTGGACACTGCTGGGGAGGGAGGGAGGGAAGGAAGGAGGGAGAGAGGGAGAGAGGGAGTGGGGAGCGATGGAGGTACATGGCAACACACTAGGAACCAGGTCCACTGTCGGGGAGAGAGGGCCCGCTAGAAGTCCAAACTTGGGTCAGACTCGGTGGCTCAAGCCTGTAATCCCAGCACTTTGGGAGGCTGAGGTGAGAGAATTGCTTGAGCCCATGGGTTTGTGACCAGCCTGGGGCAACTTGGCGAGACCTCATCTCTATATCAAAAAATTAGCCAGGTGTTGTAGCACATGCCTGTAGTTCCGACTACTTGGAAGACTGAGGTGGAAGGATTGCCTGAGCCCAGCAGGTGAACGCTGGGGTGGCTGTGAGTGTGCCACAGCACTTTTACCTGAATGATGGAGTGAGACTCCAACTAAAAAAAAAAAAAAGTCCACAGTTCACCTGCATACAACTTATATATATAGTAAATCCTCACATGTACTCCACAACTCAAAGAAAATAAAGTGCAAAATACAAAGTTACTTGTTGACATTTCTCATAATACCTGGAGTGAAGTGACTAGCCCCAAATAATGACATACTTAGAATATGACAGATTAAATGCCTTTAGTCTTTAGCATTGGACCTTAGCTGAGATTCTAGGACAATAAGAAAAGTTATGGTATATTTTTACATAGACTTCAGATGCACATTCTCACTCTTTATTTACAGCCAAATCACCCTTACTTAAGTAAAGAGCACAAGAGCTAAAATAAGAGGCAAAAGACAAATGAAGAATAAAATGAAACAAACCACCAAATGAGAAGAAAATATATTATGTAGTACAAATATCACAAACTTGGTTTCCATTTAGTAATAATCATAATAATAGCTCACTATGTGTCAGATACTGTTCTAGGTGCTTGACACGAATGATCTCATTTAATCCTTACAACAATGCTATGAGATAAGTTCATATATTATTAGCATTTTAAAGTTGAGAAACGGCATCTGCACTTGGATGTGAAAGAGTGCATCAGCAGTATACATAAAAAAAGATATGAAGCTGATTTTTATAATTAGCGCTCCTGTGTGCGATGGCTAATTTTGTGTGTCAGCTTGACTGGAACATGGAGTGTGCAGGTGTCTGGTGAGGCACTATTTCTGGGTGTGTCTGTGAGGGGTTTTTGGAAGAGAATAGCTTCTGAAGCAGTAGACTGAGTGAACCGTCATGCCCTTACCCACTTGTGAGTGGACGTCATTCGATTCCTTGAGGGCCTGGATAGAACAAGAGGCAGAAGGAGGGAGGGTTTGTTCTCCTCCTGCCTTTCTGCTTGAGCTGGGACAATGACTGTCTCCTGCCTTTGGACTGGGACTTACACCATCAGCTCCCCTGGTTCTCAGGCCTTCAGGATCGAATTGAAATTACAGCATCAGCTCTCCTGGTTCCACAGCTTGTGGATGACAGATCATGGAGCTTCTCAGCCTCTATATTTATGGATACCAACTCTTTTGTTTTTGAGTTGGAGTCTCACTCTGACGCCCAGGCTGGAGTGCAGTGACACACTCACGGCCATCCCAGCATCAATCTGCTGGGCTCTGGTGATCCTTCCTCCTCAGCTTTCCAAGTAGCCGAAACTACAGGTGTGACCACCACGCCCAGCTAATTATTTTTATTTATTGTAGAGATGAGGTCTCGCCAAGTTGCCCAGGCTGGTCTCGAATCCATGGACTCAGACTATCCACTCACTTTGGCCTCCCAAAGTGCTGGGATTACAGGCTAAGCCACTGAGCCTGGCCGGACACCAACTCTTCATTTAAAAATATATATTTTTATATGTATATACCTATATTTTCTTCTTATTCTATATTATCCAGGTTCTCAGGACAACAAGATTCTCTGAAGGACCCTGACTAATATTGTATGCTAATGACTAAAATCTCTTCTAGGCCACTACAGCAAAATCTAAAAATTTTAGGTGTTTAGCATTAAATTCTTCCAAGTGACAGTGCAAGTGTAGTGGTTAAGAGCACAGATTCTAGAACCTGACCATATGAGTTCAAATCTTAGCTCACCTTCTACTAGCTGGGTGGCTATTTACAGCAGGAGTCAGTCCATCTGCCTCTGTTTCAGTAAGTGGTATTTAGTCTAAAGTGTTGCTGTCAGAATTAAGAGACTTGGTATATCTAGAGCCATCCTGTCAAATAAAAGTAGCATGTGAATCATGCATGTCCTTTTTAAAAAAAAGAAGGAACAAGCAACAGTGAAATTAATTAGAAAATGTTTTACTTAACTCAATACAGACGTATATTATTTTATTGCACTTTATTTTTTTGTGCTTCACGGATACTTTTTGTTTCTAATATATTGAAGGTTTATGGCGACCCCTGCATCAAGCAAGTCTCTTGGCGCCATTTTTCCAGCAGCAGATGGTCACTTCACTTCTCTGTGTCACACCTTGCCAAATCTTGCCATAGTTCAGACTTTTTGATTATTATGATGTCTGTTATGGTGATCTGTGATCAGTGATCATTGATGTTACTATTGTAATTGTTTTGGGGTACCATGAGTTGTGCCTATGTAAGATGGACATAATTAATCATTTAATATTAATTAACTAATCAAGTAATAATAAGTTAATATTAATTAATAATTAAGCAATGTTGCATGTGTTCTGCCTGCTCTACAGATTGGCCATTCCCCATCTCTCTCCCTCTGCTTGGGCCTCTCAATTCTCTGAAATACACCAATATTGAAATTAGTCCAATTAATAGCCCTCCAATGGCCTCTAAGTGCTTATGTGAAAAGAAAGTTGTACATCTCTCACTTTAAATCAAAAGCTAGAAATGGTTAAGCTTAGTGAGGAAACCATGTTGAGAGCTGGGACAGGCTGAAAGCCAGGCCTCTTGCACCAAACAGTCAGCCAAGTTATGAATACAGAGGAAACAATCGTGAAAGAAATTAAAAGTGTTGCTCCAGTGTACACACGAATGAGAAGAAAGTGACTGCTTTATTGCTGATATGGAGGAAGTCTGAGTGCACTGGAGAGAAGATCAAACCTGCCACAGCATTCCCTGAAGCCAAAGCCTAACCCAGAGCAAAGCCCTGACTCACTTCAATTCTATGAAGGCTGAGAGAGGTGAGGAAGCTGCAGAAGAAAAGTTGGAAGCTAGCAGAGGTTGGTTCATGAGATTTAAGAAAAGAAGTCATCTCCATAACATAAAAGTATAGTTGAAGCAGCAAGTGCTGTTGTAGAAGCTGCAGCAAGGTATCCAGAAGATCTAGCCATTGATGAAGGTGCCAACACTAAGCAACAGAGTTTCAGTGTAATGGAACAGCCTTCTACTGCAAGAAGGTGCCATCTGGAACTTTTATAGCTAGAGAAATCAATACCTGGGCTTCAAAACTTCAAAGAACATTAGCCCCTCTTGCTTGGGACTAATGCGGCTGGTGACTTTAAGTTTAAGCCAACCTCAGTTACTATTCTGAAAATTTTAGAGCCCTTCAAAAGTATGCTAAATCTACTCTGCCTGTGCCCAATAAATGGAACAATAGAGCCCAGACGACAGCACTTCTACTTACAGTGTATTTTTCCTGATTATTTTAAGCCCACTATTGAGACTTACTGCTCAGAAAAAAAGATTTCTTTGAAGATATTACTACCCATTGACAATGAACCTGGTCACCCAAGAGCTCTGATGGAGTTGTACAAGGAGATTCTTATTGTTTTCATGCCTGCTAACATAATATCCATTCTGCAATCCATGGATCAAGAAGTCATTTTGACTTTTTTTTTTTTTTTTTTTTGAGTTGGAGTCTCACTCTGTCGTCCAGACTGGAGTGCAGTGGCCGCTCCCGGCCACCGCAGCCTCGGCCTGCTGGGCTCCAGCGATCCTTCCGCCTCAGCCTTCCGAGTAGCCGGAATTACAGGCATGCGCCACCACACCCAGCTGATTTTTTGATTTATTGTAGAGATGAGGTCTCACTGCCCAGGCGGGTCTCGAACCCGCGGGCTCAGGCAATTCACTCACCTCAGCCTCCCAAAGGCGCGGGATTACAGGCTGAGCCACCGAGCCCGGCTTTGACTTTTTTTTTTGAGTAGGAGTCTCACTTTGTCACCCAGGCTAGAGGGCAGTGACAAGCTCACGGACACTGCAGCCTTAACCTGCTGGGGTCAGGCGATCCTCATGCCTCAGCCCTTCCAAGTAGATGGAACTACAGATGCACACCACCATGCTCGACTAATTTTTTGATTTATTGTAGTGATGAGGTCTCGCCAAGTTGCCCAGGCTAGTCTCAAACCCCTGAGCTCAGGTAGTCCTCTCGCGTCTGCCTCCCAAAATGCTAGGATGACAGACTTGAGCCACCATGCCCAGCCAATTTTGATTTTCAATTCTTATTATTTAAAAAATACATTTTGTAAGGCTGTAGCTGCCATAGCGATTCC
Organism: Carlito syrichta; assembly: GCF_000164805.1. Lineage (NCBI taxonomy): Eukaryota > Metazoa > Chordata > Mammalia > Primates > Tarsiidae > Carlito > Carlito syrichta. The sequence continues at coordinate 955,309 of NW_007259689.1, read as the reverse complement.
TCTGGTGGATCTGGGCAAAGAAAATTGAAAACCTTCTGGAAATAACTCATCCTTCTAGATGCCATTAAGAACATTTGTGATTCATGGGAAGAAGCCAAAATAACATTAACAGGAGTTTGGAAGAAGCTGATTCCAACCCTCATGGATGACTCTGAGGAATTCAAGACTTTGGTGGAGGAAGTCACTGGGATGTGATGGAAATAGCAAGAGAACTAGAATTAGAAGCGGAGCCTGAAGGTGGGACTGAATTGCTGTGGTCTTGTGATAAAACTTGAACGGGTGAGGAGTTGCTTCATATGAATGAGCAAACAAAATGGCTTCTTTTTTTTTGAGTTGGAGTCTCACTCCGTTGCCCAGGCTAGAGTGCAGTGGTATGCTCACGGCCACCCTAGCGGTGACTTTCTAGGCTCCGGCCATCCTTTCGCCTCAGCCTTCCAGGTAACCGGAACTATAGGCATGCGTTACCACACCCGGCTAATTTTTGATTTTTTGTAGGGACGAGGTCTGGCCAAGTTGCCCGGGCTGGTCTTGAACCTGTGAGCTCAGGCAATCCACTCCCCTTGGCCTCCCAAAGTGCTGGGATTACAGGCTGAGCCACTGAACTTGGCCTCTTTTTTTTTTTTTAATAAGTTGTGGGGTATAAGTCAGGATTGGGTACACAGGTGGTTTGGGTGCAGGTGAAGTTTGGGGCCTCCCGTTGGACCTCACTTCACCTGGATTAGGAGCAGGCACCCTTATTGAGGTTAGCCCTGCCCTCCCCTGGCAGGGTCCCACTACTGCCAATCCCTTTTTTTGTAGTGTTATGTTAGGTGCTGGGGAGGATATGGAGAAAAGGGTAACGCTTCTACACGTTGGTGGGAGGGAAGACTAGTTCAGCCTCTATGGAAAACAGTGTGACGATTTCTAAAAACTAGAAATTGACCTTCCATATGACCGAGCAATAATCCTCCTTCTGGGAATATATCCAGAGGAATGGAAATTGATTATTCTACTAAAAAGATACTTGCACATGTATGTTTATTGAAACAAAAACATGGAACCAACTGTGCTGCCCATCAAAACTGGACTGGATTAAAAAATATGGTACATATACATGATAGAATATTATGTAGCCATAAATAAAGACAAAATCATGAATTTTGCAGCAACTGATATGATAGATCTAGAGTCTACCATACTCAGTGATCTATCACAGAAACAAAGAAGAAAGTAGTTTCTTGAGATGGAATCTCTTCTTACTGAAGATGTGGTGAACATTGTTGAAATGACAACAAAGGATTTAGAATATTCCACAAACTCAGTAGATCAAGCAGTGGCAGGGCTTGAGAAGAATGACTCCAATTTTGAAAGAAGTTCTACTGAGGGTAAAATGCCACCAAACAGCATCACCTGATACAAAAAAATCCTTTGTAAAAGAAAGAGTCAGCCGGGCTCGGTGGCTCAGCCTGTAATCCCGTGCCTTTGGGAGGCTGAGGTGAGTGGATTGCCTGAG
>NW_007259689.1:943833-953797 GCF_000164805.1 Carlito syrichta | reverse complement strand
GGTTCGAGACCCGCCTGGGCAGCGAGACTCATCTCACAATAAATAAAAAAATCAGCTGGGCGTGGTAGCACGCGCCTGTAATTCCGGCTACTCGGAAGGCTGAGGCAGAAGGATTGCCGGAGCCCAGCAGGTCGAGGCTGCGGTGGCTGAGAGCGGCCACTGCACTCCAGTCTGGACGACAGAGTGAGACTCCAACTCAAAAAAAAAAAAAAAGAAAGAGTCACCTGATGCAGCAAGCTTCACTATTGTCTTATTTAAGAACTTGTCACAGCCACTCCAGCCTTCTATGGCAACCACCTTGTTCAGTCGGCACCATCAACATCAAGGCAAGCCTCTCCATCAGCAAAAAAATTACAACTCACTGAAAGTTCAGATGATTGTTTGCGTTTTTTAGCAATGAAGTATTTTTAAAATAAACATTTTAAAAACATAGTGCTAGTGCACACTTAATAGACCACAGTGTGGTGTAAACATCACTTTTATGCGCTGGGAAACCAAAAAAAATGGTATAACTTTATTGCGATACTTGCTTTATTGTGGTGTTCTGGAAACCAACCCGCAATATCTCTGAGGTATGCCTGTAGGTCTCAGCTATTACCATTTTGATGTGTAATGAATGTAATGTTATTTGTGTGGCATTTTAAGTTTTCTTTTTGTGCTGAGTCTTTGGAGTCTGGTGTGCATTTCATGCTTATAGCACACCTCAATTTGGATGAATTGACACATGTCCTGATAGCCATGAGTGGCTGGTAGCTGTTGTAGCAAAGGCACATGGTGTTTTAGGAGAGCTAGCTATGATTTACTTTCCAAATATATATATATATATATATATATATATATAGAGAGAGAGAGAGAGAGAGAGAGAGACAGACAGACAGACATGGTCTGGCTCTGTCACCCAGACTGGAGTGCAAAGAAAGTAGTTTCTTGAGATGGAATCTATTCCCAGTAAAGATATTGTGAACATTGCTGAAATGACAACAAAATAGTATGATCATAGCTCACTGTTACCTTGAGCTTCTGGGCTCAAGGAAACCTCCTGCCTCAGCCTCCAGGGAACCTCCTGCCTCAGCCTCCCAAGTAGCAGCCTCCCATGCCTGGCCTATTAAAAAAAAATGTAGAAATGAGGTCTCACCATGTTGCTCAGAACGGTCTCAAACTCCTGGGCTTGAGCAATTCACCCACCTCAACCTCCCAAAATGCAGAGATTATAGGTGCGAGCCCCCACACCCGGTCTACTATTCAGATATTTAGATTTTTTGAATTGATCACTGCTCTTTTTCCCCACTGCCACGCTATAGACAAGTTTGTCAGCATCTTTGCTGGAGAGATGTAGTACCCTCCTCCCTTGGCCTCCACATGCCTCAGCCCCTGCCATCTGTTGTTCTTCACGCTGAAGTCCAGGAAATTCTGTCAAGATACATCTCTGCTCATCTCCCTGCCCAGTATCCCTGGGCCTTCCCTGTACCACTTTCCTGCCTCTCTGGGTTTGGGGCACTAAACTTCCTTCTGCTCCATCCCCTTCCTGAGTCCTTGGATGTTCCCTTGTGCCCACTTCCTCCCTCCTGTGTCCACCTCGGGAGACATTTCCTGAGGGTTTCACGTCCCTGTCAGATGACTTTGTTAAGATGCTCTCATGAAATCATGTTCTTTTATCCAAAGCTCTTATCTGTGTTTGTAATTTTGTTTTCATTCGTGGAATCAATTAATTAGTCTGTCTCCTGCCCTCACTAGACTGCAGATTTCCTTCTGGGCAGGGGCTCCTATTGGTTTCGTTCACCATATTGTCCCTTATATCCAACCCGGCAACTGACATCTTGTAGGCTCTCATGAAATAATTGGAATAAATAATTGCAGCGAATAAATATGTAACTATTGTCCTACAAGACCCTACCAAAACAGAATGAGGGGAATTTAAAACAAGGAGGGAAATGCCACGTTGCTAGCTTTTAGTTTAATTTAAATTCATAAAGGGTAAGAACAGAAGAATTTTAGAATAGAATAATGCACCATGTAATAAGATTCAGAAAACTTCACAGACATGGAAATGTGAACGTTTAGACTGACATAAGGCACAGGCGTGAGCAGCCTGTGTCCTTAACCACCCTGAGCACACAGAACGAGAGGGGACTGGGACAGGGGGGATGTCGTGAGCTGCATTCTACTCTTGTCTCTGAAAAAAATCCTCAGATGGGCATGGGGATGCGTCTGGGTGGCAAAGAAAGAATGATGTCTGTGTGACCCAGATTGTATGTGAGCGTCTTGCGTTTAAGTATTCTGTACGCTCTTCTCTGTAGGAGTTGAGCTATCATGGAAACTCAAGCATCTCAGCAAGTAATAATGAAATGAAGTTAGCCAATAAGTCAACATATACTTACGTCCTTCCATATGCTCTGTGCTGAGAGGAGAGTGGGGAACCAGATAAAAGAAAAGCGGTGGTCTCTGTCTTTCCCTGGTGTGGATTTAGGGACACCATTCGTCTCTTATTTTCAGCCGGGTGTGGTGGCTCATGCCTATAATCCCAGCAATTTGGGAGGCTAAGGTTGGGGGGGATCGCTTAAGCCCAGGAGTTTAAGAGCTGCCTGGGCAACATTGTGAGACCTCATCTCTACAAAAAAAAAGAAAAAAAAGCCTGGTGTGACGAGTGACTATATGCACCTGTGGTCTCAGCCGCTCAGGAGACTGAAGGTGGAAGGGTTGCCTCAGCCCAGCAGGGGGAGGCTGCAGCGAGTCACGATCATGCCCCTGCCCTCCAGCCCGAGCGACAGAGTGAGACCTCAACGAAAAATAAAGGCCTCTTATTTCTTCCCTCTTAGTTCTGTGTCATTTGAGCTCAGACACCAAGAACCAGGAGAGGACTAAAGCACGATGTCAGGCTATGCAGGGCAAGCGACAGTCGAGGTAGTTCAAAGACTCCCGTGAGGTAAGTAATTCATCCCTCCTACTGGAGACAGAGGGCAGTGATGGTGGACAGTAACTAGGAAGCGTTCTCCAGTATAGCTTTCTCCCGGAGTGTAGGGTGGATCACTACTCCTCTCCAAGAAAACATGAAAAATATGAGGGACCCCCCCCCAAAATCCCAGACTTTATTTATTAAAAATTGTGTACTTATTCTTACATGTTTACATTTCAGTCTCCTTCAAAGTACTCTCCATTTGAGGCAATACACCTATTGAGATGCTTTTTCCACTGCTCAAAACAAATTTTGAAGTCATCAGTTTTGATGCCTTTTAGTGCTTCTGCCGTTTTTTGTTTCACCTCTTCCACATTGACACAATGTTTCACTTTAAAGATTTTTTTTCATCTCGGGCAACAAAAAGTCACTCGGGGTGAGATTGGGGGCATAGGGAGGAGGGTAGGGCACAGGGTCATGTCGTTTTGGTCAAAAACTGCTGAACACTCAGTGTGGTGTGGGCAGGTGCACTTATAAACCACCCATTGTGAAATGGGCAAACACACTGAAGGAATCTCTAAAAAAAAAAAAAACTAAAAACTAAAAAATTCACCGAAGCCGAATGCAGCCTCTAACAACAATGCTAGCTGGTACACTGATGCCGGTGGGTTCCTAGAACACTTACCTAGTGGGGGAAGCCTGTGCTACAAGGGACCCGCTCTCCAAAAAATAATTATGGTTTTTTTGGGGGGGAGTTCCCCCCTCATATATGAGAACCTCTCTAATCACTGCAAGCATAAAGCTTCTGTTCTCACCAACTGAATAGAGAGAGACCACTAGAAGGAGGAGTGGCCCGGGAGCGGGGTGAACCAGAGAGAGGATGACTTTCCATTTTGGATGAGCTAAATTATGCTAGTATAACACATTCATCACAAAATCTCAGGGACTTAGCGCAGCAAAAGTTTAGCTTTTGCTTCTTACTTACACAATGTCTGTTGTACCTTTGACAGCGACCTTCCGAGCAGTGAGAGAAATCTTGTCACTTTTCATCTTGTGACTCTGTTTTCCCACCAGGACTTCCAGATTGCCAGGGTAGGGGGCGTGAGATTGGCATCCACAACCTCAGTCTGGAAGGGACCTACGTTTCTTCTGTTCATAGTCCGTTGTTCAGGGCAAGTCACACGACTTTGTGTCACTGCAGGGGCCTTGAGGTGTGGTCCTCTGTGTGCCCAGGAAGGAGGACAGCTGGATGTCAGTGAGCACTGAGAACATCCCCCACACAGATGCGGCATGTATGGGACCTGTGAAATATCCAAGTAGAAATATCCCACAGGCAGTCAGAGGGATGGGTCTGAAAGCGGGGGGGTCCCCAACATGATGGTGCATAAGATTCATTTTGGGGAAGACTGCTACCTACCCAGATTCCTAAGTTCAGTTTCCAGACATTCTAAGTTAGTAGGTCTGGAGTGAGGCTCTGGAATCTGAATTCCTGAGTATTGCAGGGATTGTGATTTGATGAGCACTTGCCTAGAAAATTCAGCCACACTTGGATGGTACTCGCTTGCTACCACTGGAGAAGGTAAGACCACCTATGGAAAGAATAGAGGTGGGTAGGGTGATAAAGGGAGAAGATATAACCTAGACACTTGGGAAATCCCAAGGGGATAGACTATTTCTAGAAGTGGGGGCAAATCTTGAACACTGCTGTGAGACCTTGTGGGTCGAGGACTGCAGAGATTAATTGTCTTTAGGGGTGGGGAGTTTGCCCGTAACCTATGGGAACTGGAGGCCAACACCAGGTCGTGTTTGTTGAAGAGTGAGTTGGTATAGACAAACAGTGTAGACCATTTTTTGAGGAAGTTTAGCTATAAAGAAGAAGAGAGAAAGAGGTACCTGGAAGGGGCGGGTGCGATCCAGCAGGACTTTTAAAAAATGTAGGTGAGATTTGAGCATGATGAATACCAACAGGTAGGAGAAGTTGAAGAAAGAGAAGACAAGAAATCATCACTAGATTTCCTGAGAAGGCAGGAGGGGGCAGGATATTAGGAACCATTTGGGGCCAGGTGCAGTGACTCCTACCTGTAATCTCAGCACTTTGGGAGACCAAGCTAAGAGAATTGCTTGAACCCAGCAGTTTGAGACCAGCCTGGGCAACATAGTGAAACCTAATCTCTACAAAAAAAAATAAAAATAAGACAGATGTGGTGGTACACACCTGTAGTCCCAGCTTCTCAGGGGGCTGAGGCAGGAGGATCAACTGAGCCCAGGAAGTCAAGGCTGTGATGAGTCAGGATTATGCCACTGCACTCCAACCTAGGTGATAGAGTGAGAAGACCCTGTCTCAAAATAAATAAATAAATAAATAAATAAATAAGGAACAGTTTGGAAGTATTTGCGCTAGATTGGCAGGGGAACATTTCTTCTTTATGACGGGAGAAAGAGGAAAAGATGAGTATAGACTGTAACTTTGGGTGCTCACTTGAATGCACTAGAATGATCTAGGAAGCTTAAAAATATATATACTGCTGCCTACTCTTGGCCCTAAGATTCTGCTGTATAGCCTGCTGTCAGGATTTTAAACAAGCTCTCCTAGGTGGTCCCAACGCCAACCAGGCTACCAAAGTTTTCACTGGGTTAGAAACAGGCCTGTTTCAGGCTCTTGTGGAGTCTGGACCTCAGTTTCTCTAGCATTTCCTTAGAGAAGCCTCCAGGGCACACACCGCATCAGGGCCCTGGGCCAGTGATCCTATGACACCATGCTACTCACCGCCTTTACTTCCAATTTCTTACTGAATGCATGTCTAGCCTGTAAGCATGCAGCACCGGCCACATCTGCCCTGTTTACTGCTGAATCCCAGCTGGCAGGAAGGAGATATTTCATAACGTTTTTCTGAACACGTGCATTGTTTGGACCATCCTGTGTGAGGAAGGACCTGGGGCGATGGAACAGTGTGGCGATTGGGACATCACGCTGCTGGGATGGTGGCTGTCCAGGTATGACCATGCAGGAGTGTGTGTCTGCAACCCCCTCCAAATAGCTTTCATGGGAAAGTCCGTGGAATTGTAGCTGCCAGGCAAAGCTGAGTACAATATAAGGTGAAAACAATATTGAGCCGTTGCCTGGATCATCAAGCGGAGTTATTTTGTTTGTAGTTTAAAGTTGTTTGAAGTACAAAATTACTTAATCAGAAAATTCTGATTTGTTTCAAAGTGAGTACGGGGGCTAGAAAAGGGGTCTTTTCATGAGACTGTTTAAGGGAGTTTATTTCCTTGAGTAAGCATCACGGTCTGCATGGAAGTTGTTTTGAGTCGGAGTCTCACTCTGTAGTCCAGGCTGGAGTGCAGTGGCATGCTCATGGCTCGCCTCAAACTCCTAGGTTCAGGCGATCCTTCTGCCTTGGCCTCCCAAGTGGCTGGGATTATAGGCATGTACCACCATGCCTGGCTTATTTTCTGATTTTTGTAGAGACTCAGTCTTGCTGTGTTACCCAGGCTGGTCTCAAAGTATTGGTCTCAAGCCATCCTCTCACCTCAGCCTCCCAAAGATTATAGGTATGAGCACTGAACCTGGCCAGTGTGGACGTTTTTGTTCCTAAATCAGTAAGAAAAACTTTGCTTGTAGCAAGAAGTTCATTACTTCTTCATCAGTTGTGAGCAATCGCAGAGTGATCCTTATTATATAGTTGCAGGGTGGTTGGGTACGTGTGATTCTGGGTCATAACTGTATAATCTAGGTGCTTGAAAACTTTTTTGGTAAATATTGTATGTGTTGTGGGCTCTGTTGTGTATGTCTCACAGCTAGTCAGTTGCACTACTGTAGCTCCAAAGCAGTCATAGACAATACTTAAACAATGGAGCATGGCTAACGTGTTGTTTTTATTGCTGAATAGTAAACGACTACTAACTTAGTGGTTAAAACATTATACTTTTTTTTGGAGTCAGGGTATCACTCTGACACTCAGGCTGGAGGACAGTGACATGATGACAGTTTACTGCAGTCTTGACCTTCTGGGTTCAGTGCTCAAGTGATCTTTCCACCTCATCTTCCTAAGTAGTAGATTACAGGTATGTGCCACCACACCTGGCTTTTTTTTTTTTTTTTTTGGTAGAATTGAGGTCTTGCTAGGTTGTCAAGGCTATTTTGGAACTCCTGGGCTCAAGCAATCTTCTCACCTCGGCCTCCGAAAGTGCTAGGATTACAGGTGTGAGCTACCACACCTGGTCCATACATTTATTATCATACAGTTTCCATGGGCCAGGACTCTGTCTGGTTGGATGCTGAGATCATGGTCTCTCAAGGCCACAGTCAAGGCATCAGGAAGGGATGCAGTCTCATCTGAAGTTTCCAAGCCTCTTCCAAACTCAAGGGCTAGTTGGCAGATCAACAAGCTATGTAAGATCTGACAGTTGGCTGGGCACGGTGGTTCAAGCCTGTAATCCCAGGACTTTGGGAGGCTGAGGTGAGAGGATTGCCTGAGCCCACGGGTTTGAGAACAGCCTGGGTAACTTGGCAAGACCTCATCTCTATAATAAAAATATCAAAAAATTAGCTGGGCATGGTAGCACAGACCTATAGTTCTGGTTACTTGGAAGACTGAGGTGGAAGTATCACCTGAGCCCAGCAGGTCGACACTGGGGTGACCATGAGTGTGCCACTGCACTCTAACCTGGGTGATGGAGTGAAACTCCAACTCAAAAAATCTGACAGTTAAATTTGTAAACTCATCCAAGAAAAAGTGCTGCATACCTCACTGCTGAATATCACTACAGTCACATTCAAAGTACTCCCCTTGGGAAGCTATGAGTCAATGATAGCACCTAGTCTACCTGTCAAAGCAATTTTGGAACTCTGTTTCTGGAATGGCCATCAGAGCTGTCATCATATTACCCTTTATGTCCTGAATGTCATTAAAATGTCTTCCTTTCAATATTTGCTTTATCTTTGAATAAAATAAAAAGTCATTGTGGGTCAGATCAGGTGAGTAGGAAGGGTGTTCCAATACAGTTATTTGTTTCCTGGCTAAAAACTCCCTCACATACAGTGCTGTGTGAGCTGGTGCATTGTTGTGATGCAAGAGCTCCTTCGGGACCATTTGTGGATCTACCTGTCTTGTGAAGATTTTCAGTTACGATTTTCCTGTTTCTCTATCAATGTTTACTTGATCTGCTATGCTTCTCACAGCTGACAATTTTGACGTACAACTCAACAATATTTTTGTCAGTTCTGCTTGTTACTGGCCGTCTTGATGTCTTCATTGGTGACGCTTTCTTTCCCCTCAGAAGAAGTTCAATCCATTTGTACACTGCAGCTTTCTTCATGGCATTATCCTATAAACTTGGACTAGCATGTTCCTGATTTCACTTCCACTCTTGCCAACTTTAACAAGAAATTTAATGTTTGTTCATTGCTCTTATTCGAGTTCTGACATTCTCATGACGGCACATAAAAACACACAGTCGGGTTCGTGACCTTGCAACTTGGCGAGACCTCATCTCTACAATAAATCAAAAAATTAGCCGGGCGTGGTAGCGTACGCCTGTAGTTCCAGCTACTTGGAGGGCTGAGGGCGAAGGATCGCCGGAGCCCAGCAGGTCGAGGCTGCGATGGCCGGGAGTGGCCACTGCACTCCAGTCTGGGCGACAGAGTGAGACTCCAACTCAAAAACAACAAACTAACAAACAAACACACAATAACAATAATGAACCAGCAAGACACCACCCCACGTCGACATGAACACAGCTGTGAGACACTGATATACTAAAGTTATGAAACCTTACCAAGTTGTTTGTTCAGTGCTGCCAACATACGTGCACACTGCCAAGTTTGTGAACTTAATGATCAGACCTCGTACAGTTCATGGCAGCTGACTTCTTCAAGACCAGCAAGAGAGTACATCCCAGCAGGAGACTCAGGGACCTCCTGAATAGGGCAGGCCCACACAGGTTCATCTTCCCTTGGTTACCTCAAAGGCAGCTGATGATGGGTCTTAATCCATCTTCAAAAGCTTTTCACCTTTTCTGTATATAATCACAGGAGTGACAACCATCATATTCAGCATCCTACCCCCACCTGAGAGGGGGAGATTATACTGAATGTATCCACCAGGGTGTGGGAATAAAGTGGCTATCTGAGAATTCTGTCTACCACATCTGTGTTCAAATAAAGCATACAACAAATAGACTATCAAATAAAGCATACAACAAATAGACTATCAGAAATGTGACTATCAGATACTTTTTCACCTATCACGAAAATATTATTCTTGTTTTGATTATTTTTTTTCAACCATTTAAAAATGTAGGTGTGGTGTGGTGGCTCAAACCAGTAATCCCAGCACTTTGGGAGGCTGAGGCAAGAGGATTGCCTGAGCCCATGGTTTTGGGACCAACCTGGGCAAAATGGTGAGAACTTGTCTCTAAAAAAAAATTAGCCAGGCATGGTGGCGCATGCTTATAGTTCCAGCTACTTGGAAGGATGAGGCAGAAGGATTGCTGGAGCCCAGCAGGTCAATGCTGGGGTGGCCATGAGTGTGCTACTGCACTCCAGGCTGGATGAAGGAGTGAGACTCCAACTCAAAAATAAAAAAATTAAAATGTAGTAGCTGCTGGGTACTGTGGTTCAAGCCTGTAGTCCCAGCACTTTGGGAAGCCAAGGCGAGAGGATTACCTAAGCCCAGGGGTTTGAGACCAGCCTGGGCAACTTGGCAAGACCTCATCTCTACAATATATAAAAAAAATTAGCGGGGCATGGTAGTGTGCATCTGTAGTTCCAACTAGGAAGACTGAGGTAGAAGGATCACCTAAGCCCAGCAGGTCGATGCTGGGATGGCTGTGAGTAAACCACTGCACCCCTGCCTGAGCAACAGAGTGAGACTGTGACTCAAAAAAAAGAAAGTAATAGCCATTCCTGGTAGCCAAAAATCATTTGTACCCCTCAAGCTATTGAAAATAATAATAATTAGCCGGGCTCGGTGGCTCAGCCTGTAATCCCGTGCCTTGGGAGGCTGAGGTGAGTGAATTGCCTGAGCCCTCGGGTTCGAGACCCACCTGGGCAACTTGGCGAGACCCTGC
>NW_007259689.1:921405-943776 GCF_000164805.1 Carlito syrichta | reverse complement strand
CACCTGGGCAACTTGGCGAGACCTCATCTCTACAATAAATCAAAAAATTAGCTGGGTGTGGAGCATGCGCCTGTAGTTCCAGCTACTTGGAAGGCTGAGGTGGAAGGATCGCTGGAGCCCTGCAGGTCAAGGCTGCGGTAGCCGGGAGCGGCCACTGCACTCCAGTCTGGGCAACAGACTGAGACTCCAACTCAAAAAAAAGAAAAAAGAATAATAGAGCCAGGAGCGGTGGCTCACGCCTGTAATTCCAGGACTCTGGGAGGCCAAGGTGGGAGTATTGCTTGAGAGTTTGAGACCAACACAGGGAAAACCTTGTCTCTATAAAAAGCAGAAAAAAATAACCAGGAATGGTGGCATGCACCTGTAGTCCCAGCTACTTGGAAGGCTGAGCGGGAAAGATTCCCTGAGCCCAGAGGTGGAGGCTGTGGTGAGTTGTGACTGTGCCATTGCACTCCAGCCTGGGTGACAGAGTGAGACTCTGACTCAAAAAAAAAAGAAATTACTATGTAATAACCAATCTTAATGTATGGGCTGAAAAATCAAAACATGCATGAGGCTGTGTTGGGCTCATGGGCTGTCGTTTGCCAGCTGCTGATATAACCTATGAATAATGGAATGAGATAGCCCTGGAAACCTGGTTAGAAGTGATCCCTGGCAGCAGGGGACGGGGGCTTTGCGGCATGTGGGAACAATGCAGGGGTTTAAGGGGGACCTGACTGAGGTGTAAGACACTCGGCACCTTTTCTGATGAGTTGTTTCCTGTCACCTGGCAGGATCTCACCCTGGATAGACAAGACCCAGGCCACTGACTTGAGGGCATCTCCCGTATGAGGACATGGGGACATCTGAGAAGCACACCAAGCACACCACAGCTCCCAATTACTCTCAGAAGTTGTCTTTTTTGTGTTTATTGATACCAACTGTAACTTTTTTTGAATGTATCTGTTCAAGTGCTTGTTTTTCTCAAGACTCCAAATGAATCCTCTGGGGAGCTCTTGAAACTTCAGATAGAATCAAAGATCAGCATGTTCTTCAATTTCACTGAAAATGTAATTTCGCTGAAATGGAATTTAGGCAAAAAAAAATTGTTTTTCACATCACAAGGCAAAACCATAATCTTAGATATTTGGGTTGTACATCTAGGCTAATTTTCATATTGTTTAAATCCAAATTTGCATCAGTACAAATAAAAAGACTAACACGGTACAAAACAGCCTTGTTCCAAAAACACAAGAAAATCATAATAGTATTGTGTGTAATATTAGATCTTAGCATCAAAATATATTTGTCTAGCCACAAACATACAAGAATATTTAGACTGGGCATGGGTGCTCATGCCTCTGTAATCTCAGGACTTTGAAAGGCCAAGGTGGGAGGATTGCTTAAAGCCAGCCTGGGCAAATAGGGAGACCCTGTCTCTACAAAAAATAAAAATAAATTAACCAGGCATGGTGGCACATGTAGTCCTAGCTATTTGGGAGACTGAGATGGGAGGATCGTGTGAGCTCAGTTTAAGAACAGCTTGGAGCCAGGCTCGGTGGCTCAGTCTGTAATCCCGAGCCTTTGGGAGGCTGAGGTGAGTGGATTGCCTGAGCCCGCGGGTTCGAGACCCACCTGGGCAACTTGGCGAGACCTCATCTCTATAATAAAATCAAAACTTAGCCGGGCGTGGTAGCGCGTGCCTGTAGTTCCAGCTACTTGGAAGGCTGAGGCGGAAGGATCGCCGGAGCCCAGCGGGTCGAGGCTGCGGTGGCCAGGAGCGGCCACTGCACTCCAGTCTGGGCGACAGAGTGTGACTCCAATTCAAAAAAAAAAAAAGAACAGCTTGGACCAGGCTCGGTGGCTCAGCCTGTAATCCTAGCACTTTGGGAGGCCAAGGTGAGTGGATTGCCTGAGCCTGCAGGTTGGAGTCCAGTCTGGGCAACTTGATGAGATCTTGTCTCTACAATAAATAAAAAATTAGCTGGGCGTGATAGCATGCGCCTGTAGTTCTGGCTACTTGGAAGGCTGAAGAAGAAGGATCACCAGCGCCCAGCTTGTTAACGCTAAGGTGGCCATGAGCGTGTCCCTGCACACCAGCCTGGGTGATGGAGTGAGTCTCTCAAAACAAAAACAAAAACAAAAACAAAAAAACAGCCTGGGCAACAGTACTTTATCTCTACAAAAATTTTTTAGGTGTGGTGGCACATGCCTGTAGCTCCAGCTACTCAAGAGGCTGAGATGGGAGGATTCCTTGAGCCCAGGAAGTTGAGGCAGTGAGGTATGATTATACCACTGTACTTCAGCCTGGGTGACAGAATGAGACCCTGTCCTCTTCTAAAAATTAAAAAAAAATGTTTAAATGGTGCTTATTATCTCAAAGGCCCTGTCCTAAGTGCTATATAAATATTAATTTATTTAATCCTCGTATTAACCCTTTAAAAACTATTATTTGCATATTATCCTTTTTTTTTTTGAGTTGGGGTTTTGATCTATGGCCTATATTGGAGGGTGGTGGCATGATAATGGTTCACTGCAGCCTTGACCTCCAGGACTCAAGTGATTCTCCCTCCTCAGCCTCCTGACTACAGGCATGTGCCACAACACCTGGTTAATTTTCTTATTTATATTTATATTTATTTATTTTTGAGTTGGAGTCTCACTCTGTCACCCAGGATGGAGTGCAGTGGCATGCTTATGGCTAACCCAGTGTTGATCTGCTGGGCTCAGGTGATCCTTCCACCTAAGTCTTCCAAGTAGCCGGAACTGCAGGCGTGAGCTACCACACCAGGCTAATTTTGTGATATTTTTATTGTAGAGACGAGGTCTCGCCAAGTTGCCTAGGCTGTTCTTGAACCCGTGGGTTCAGGCAATCCTCTCACCTCGGCTTCCCAAAGTGCTGGGATTACAGGCTTGAGCTACTGCGCCCGGCCTTATTTTTTTTTATAGAAACAGGGTCTCACTGTGTTGTCCAGGCTGGTTTCAAATTCCTGGGCTTAAGAAGTCCTTTTGCCTGGGCCTCCAAAATTGCTGGGATTCCAGGTGTGAGCCACCATACCTAATCTATATCATCTTTCATAAGAAAATGGAAACACAGCACATAAGTGATTTGGCCAATATTTCCTGACTAGTAAGTGGCTCAACTGGGAATTGAACCCCAACAATTTCATTCCAAAGTCTATGTTTTCAACCACTCTCCTATGCTATGTCTGCAGCACACACTAATACTAAAAAAAAAAAAAAAAATTCTCTGAATATGGTAACATAGTTCATGATGTACAAATAATGAATAAGATATTGTAATGAAAACACTAAAATTAGTGTGAGAATTCTTGAAGTCGACATCCCTTCCCAGACTCATGTGGCTGATTAAATGACCCTCTTTCCTCTGGTCTGAGCCTCCGCAGTCTTGCTGATTACCTTGTCAGTGTGTCATCCAATTTTTCTATTTTTTCATCCAATATTTCTAGTGATAGCATTGAGATTCCGTTCCAATAATGACAATATCAGAATCTTGGTAGAGATCAGTTGCATGGTACAGATTTGCAACAAATGTATTAATAATTCATCAGATTTTTTGCAATTGCTGTAGAAGTTATTATTGTAAAATTATTCAAAATTTGTTACATTTCTATAATATGAGTGAAGACACTGAAATAATCGTGCGATTTTATCAAAGACAAATTTGGTCCTATTCAAACATAAGATTTCTGATAGAGATGCCTGTTTCCAGAGGAATACTAATAATGTTTCAACCATCATATGCTTAGTTTTTATCAATTGAAAAAGTTCCATCATCAAGACATTCTCTAAAGATGCTAAATCAAAACAATACTAGTGCAATTTTCCATGACACTTTTTCCAAAATGGAGGGGCAGAAATATTTTTTCATGTGGATCTCTGCATTTTAATAAGAAGTTCAGAGAAAGATAAAAATGTGAATGGTTTTATTCTAAAATAAGAGAATTTCAGAATATAATTGCTAATAATGTTAAATATTCATTGTGATGTAGGGAATTGAATTACCTAGCTTTTGAGGCATATATTGAAAAGTCCCTAATAATTTTGCTTTATTTGAAACAACAACAACAAATAAAAACTTGCTAAAAGGCCCTGAAAAGGGTAATCTGAAGAAGGTATGGAAAATTATCTAGGCTATATTTTTAAGAGACAAGTTCTCACTATGTTGCCCAGGCTGGTCTTAAATTCCTGGGCTCAAGTGATCCTCTGGCCTTGGCCTTCCAGAGTGCTGGAATTACAGGCGTGAGCCACTGTGTCTACAAGATATTTTATTTTCTATGACTATGAGGACTTTAAAAAATGACATTCCTATCCTAGATTATCACTTAAATACTTGTTTGCCAAGTCAAAGCAGAAGAGAACAAAATTTTTTATAAAGATTTTCATGAAAAAACACATTATTCTTTCATACCACCTGGTAGGACTCTGGTTGACCAGATAGATCATTTTTGTTCACAACTTTTGGAGATTACTAAACAAACTGATATAAAATCTCATTTGATAATACAAATGAGTTTACTCAAACTTTACAAGGAATGTTTGGGGGGGAAAAAAAGAACAAATTCTCACTTTGCAAATTGAAGTCCACACATAGGCACAAAAGTGGAAAACCATACCATCAATTTCAACAGGAATAATGAAAATGATGAAAATTGCATTAACCGATCTATAATTTATTTCAGAATTTTGTATTTATTCTCATGTCCACTTGTCAATTAAAGATGATGGTTAACAGCATAACTCATCAAATTTAATTTTCTGATTCTTTGAGGTTTTTTAAAAATAAATGCAAAAGTTAAAAGTATCATATATCAGAACATGAATTCTAATTGGAAGTCTGGAGACATGGTCACTGCATGAGGATTCTGGACCGGAAAGAGTGAAGCAAAGAAAGAGTCACAGTGGATGGAAACGAAAGAAAAATGAGGTGTGGGTGATTTGAGGACTAATGGGGCCTTTTCTTCCCAGAATAAAAGCATTGCAGACACAAGATGACTCTTGATAAGGTAATAATGGCTTATGATAGTCAAACTCTAAGTACTCCATCCAGCCAGAAGTGACTAAGCACCAGAGAAGAGCCATTAGGCATTGTCAAAGCAATTGATCGCTTCCGCCATTGTTTGTGTGGCTGGAATTTCACAGTCAGAACTTATCATGCTGCATTATGAGGTTTGCTAAAATTCACAAATTTGGAGGGACAGACTAGCTGAATGTTTACAAACCTGTAAGGCTGTCATTTGTAAACTGAACATCTACAGAGAGTTAAAAAAAACAACCCATCATGATGTACGTACATTATCTAGGCTCCCTGTGTTGGCATAATGCTTGCAAAGCTGACATTAGGTAGGAAGAAAGAAACAAATAGTCTAACAGATCTGGTAGTTAGCGTTTCAGAGCAACCAAAGGTTTCTGGCTGAGAGGGTGGAAAGCACTCTTATTTCCTGATAGAAAGTTATGAAATGGCTCAATCATTCGTCCAACAGGTATTTATTGAGTTTGTACTGTGTGCCAGGTACTGTTCAGGTATGAAGGACACAGGAACAAGGCGAATCACAGGGCTGAGCTCCAGCAAAGACAGAGAGAAGACTAGTATTTTGTGAAATCTAGGTTGACTTTAGATACAAAAGAAACATGAACGTCTTTTCGGCCAGAACTGCCATCTTCCAGTAATTCCCCAAAATGACGAACACGAAGGGAAAGACAAGGGGCACGCGGTACATGCTCTCCAGGCCGTCCAGAAGACATGGAGTTGTTCCTTTGGCCACATACATGCGAATCTACAAGAAAGGTGATATTGCAGACATCAAGGGAATGGGTGCTGCTCAGAAAGGAATTCCCCTCGAATGTCACCCTGGCAAGACAGGAAGAGTCCACAATGTCACCCAGCATGCTGTTGGCATTGTTGTTAACAAATAAGTCAAGGGCAAGATTCTTGTCAAGAGAATCAATGTGCATATTGAGCCTTCAAGCACTCGAGGAGTCGAGATAGCTTCCTAAAACGTGTGAAGGAGAATGACCAGAAAAAGAAGGAAGCCAAGGAAAAAGGCACGTGGGTTCAGCTGAAGCGCCAGCCTGCTCCTCCCAGAGAAGCACACTTTGTGAGAACCAGTGGGAAGGAGCTCAAGCTTCTGGAACCCGTTCCCTATGAATTCATGGCTTAATAGGTGTCAAAAATAAAAGATCTCTGGATCATATAAAAAAAAAAAAAAGAATCGTGTTATGAAGAGGTGTTGAATTATATTGCTACTATTAAACACTCTCTAGTGTCATATAAATATAGCCAAACTTTTTTTTTTTTTGAGTTGGAGTCTCACTCTGTCGCCCAGACTGGAGTGCAGTGGCCGCTCCCGGCCACCGCAGCCTCGGCCTGGTGGGCTCCGGCGATCCTTCCGCCTCAGCCTTCCGAGTAGCTGGAATTACAGGCATGCACCACCACGCCCGGCTGATTTTTTGATTTATTGTAGAGATGAGGTCTCGCTGCCCAGGCGGGTCTCGAACCCGCGGGCTCAGGCAATTCACTCACCTCAGCCTCCCAAAGGCGCGGGATTACAGGCTGAGCCACCGAGCCCGGCTAGCCAAACTTTTAATTATTATTCCTTTTGCAGGAAAATGATATCTGACTGATTTATTACATATGCTTCTCTTAAAAAATGTAATATTTAACTTTTACACAATCCCATAATTTCATTTATCTAGTTTTTCAAGAAAATTTAGGCCACTGTACACAATCAACCAAATGAAAACTGAGTTGCAGAAAGGTGGATTTAACATGTACAACTTAGAAAAATTCTAACTCTGAGAAAATAACAGGAAACTCCATATAGTTCTACTTTATAATTTCTTATAGTTAAAAATGCTTCCAAAGAAGTCATGTATATATTTTTTTTGAGTTGGAGTCTCACCTTGTCGCCCAGGCTAGAGTGCAGTGGCACACTCACGGCCACTGCAACCTCAACCTGCTGGGCTCAGGTGATCCTTCTGCCTCAGCCTTCCAAGTAGCTGGAACAACAGGTACGTGTCACTGTGCCTAGCTAATTTTTTGATTGTAGAGATGAGGTCTGGCCAAGTTGCCCAGGCTGGTCTTGAACCTGTGGGCTCAGGCATTCCTCTCACCTCAGCCTCCCAAAGTGCTGGGATTATAGGTGTGAGCCACCGTTCCTAGCCAGAATTCATAATTTTAAAACCATTTCTAATAATGTAGTGAATCCTAGATGTTTGTATTATTTATCAGATGCACCAGGAAAATATTCTGATAGTTTTCTATAAAGGACTCCCTCTGAAAAAGCAAATAAAAGTTTTAAAGCACTTCTTCACACAGTACTTGGCACATAATAAACATATATTATACATTTACAGAACAAGCAAGCAACCTGGGTATGATGAATCAGCATCATAATCAACAGGTAGTAGTGGCAGGTCTAGTTTTGTGGAGCCAGAAGCTTATACAATTTGGAAGCTCCTGTAAAAAGGAATAAAAAAAATACATATAAAATTAGCAACCTGGGCAACATCACTATAAAAAATTTAAAAAATTAGCTGGGTGTAGTACTCACTTATAGTCCCAGCTACTAGGGAAGTTAAGGTGGGAGGATCGCTGAGCCCAGGAGTTGGAGGCTGCAGTGAGCTTTGGTCATGCCACTGTGCTCCTGCCTGGGTGACATAACAACACCCTGTCTCTAAAAAAAACAAAACAAAAATTTAGGCATGAAAGTGAATATCTATTTAAAACAAGAAAACAAGTCACTACAAATTATAACAATTGTGTCTTCCAGCTTTATGAGGCACAATTGACAAATAAAAATTGAATGTATTTACTGTGTACAAGATGATGTTTTGATATATGTGTATTTTGTGAAATGATTACCACAAACCGGCTAATTAACCTATCCATCACCTCATAGAGTTATCTTTTGTGTGTGAGTGTGGTGTATAATATTTGAAAGGACAATGACAACACACTTTTTTTTCTGATTATGTTTTGACTTCCACCGGATTATTCCATTTCGTCATATTTAATCAATAAACTTCAGAAATTCTCAGAATGAATCTAACCCTAAGGCATACAAATGCATGTTTTAGAAGGCTGTGATGTTGTATTAGGCTATGTAACTGTGTAATCACATTGCTCATACATGGAGTGACATTAATTTTGTCGCTGGGATGCTTATTTCTCATTTTGCTTTGTTAGAGGCAAACTCACATGCAATTGCATCTGGAGCTGCCAGACTTTGTGGGGACAAGATGTATCACATGACCCAGTATACACTGGGATGCATTAGACACGTGGCTCCGCACACAAATGTTTGTCCTGCTCATTGTACTGCTATAGGCATGCATCCTAAAAACACAGGAATTCTATATATCCTATTTTATGAGATTCTCATCAGAAATAAAAATACATATGTTGTGTTTACAATTGCATATATTACATCACTAAGCATACGGAATGCAACCCTGCTTTTGTTTTATTTTTTTCTTTGTTTTTTTGAGTTGGAGTCTCACTCTGTCACCCAGACTGGAGTGCAGTGGCCGCTCCTGGCCACCACAGCCTCCACCTGCTGGACTTCGGCGATCCTTCCACCTCAGCCTTCCAAGTAGCTGGAACTACAGGTGCGCGCTACCACGCCCGGCTCATTTTGATTTTATTGTAGAGATGAGGTCTCGCCAAGTTGCCCAGGTGGGTCTTGAACCCGTGGGCTCAGGCAATCCACTCACCTCAGCCTCCCAAGGCGCGGGATTACAGGCTGAGACACCCAGCCCGGCTTGTTTTGTTTTTTTCTGTTGGGGTCTCATTCTGTTGCCCAGATTGGAGTGCAGTGGCACGATCATGGCTCACCATAGCCGCCACCTCCTGGGATTAGGTGATTTGCCTCAGATTCCCAAGTAGCTGGGACTACAGGTGTGCACCACCATGTCTGGCTAATTTTTAAAAAATTTTTATAGCAACGAGTCCTCACTGTGTTGCCCAGGCTG
Source organism: Carlito syrichta (assembly GCF_000164805.1). Taxonomy (NCBI): domain Eukaryota; kingdom Metazoa; phylum Chordata; class Mammalia; order Primates; family Tarsiidae; genus Carlito; species Carlito syrichta. The sequence continues at coordinate 934,803 of NW_007259689.1, read as the reverse complement.
GTCTCGAACTCTTGGGCTCAAACAATCCTCCCACCTCGGCCTCCCAAAGTGCTGGTATTACAGGCATGAGCCACAGTGCCCAATCAGAACTCCTGTTTTGACTAGGCAATGCTGAGAACTGAATTGAACATCCTGATCATCAGAAAAATTTTTCACAGACTAGCTTCTGACTCTGTGTATTTTAAATCTGTTTTTCTTCCACTAGCCACAATCAGCCAAGGCTGGGTGCCACAGGACGTGTTCATATTGCAGTTCTACCCCAGCCCTGGACTTTCATGTCCTGATACCAGGTGAGTCAAGTCAGCACTGAGGGGGTTGGGATGGAAAGCAGTCAAGTAGCTTCCTAATTTTAGGTGGATCAGTCTATTTTACTGGGGCTACATACCAATGTTTGGGTTTCAGAACTCTGGTATAGATGCCCGTGCATGGTACTAACTGCTATGAGACAAGCTCCCTTCCCCCGACCTGCTCTCTGGTCAAGAGAACTGAACATATGGGTTGGCATCTAACTGTTGACTCTGCTTTGCACAGATGGTGCAACAAGAGGCATTCTTCAATTTCTTCTTGTGTGTAGCTTATCAATAGAAGGAAATCAGAGTTTATATGAGCAGCTTGGAGATGATGGCAGGCCTGTCACCAAGGATTGTATTTATGAACTTGATGCATATTCATGCAAAACAAAGAAACCATTAGGTGGTCTTTCACCTTAACATATCACCTCAAAAACAAAAACAAAAACAAAAAACCAAAACATATTACCTCTCTGGCGTGACTGGTTTGCCCTGAGCCCTTTAGCCGAGACTTGCCAATTCTCTTCCTTTCAGGGCTGGGTTCTATTACCCATTCTTTGAGTCCCTGACAGGGGTGTTATTCCACCCTGAATGCACAGCCTAGACTTTAGAATGATGATGACACCCTCTTGCCCAGAGACTCTGCTAGCTCACACCAACCTCCAGAGCCAGCAGTGCAGATGAAGCCCGAGTTCTCTGCTCTCTGGGACACTAAGGTCAAGCAATCCCTTTCATTTCTCCCTAGAAAGCAAACCTATGATGGAGTTTGCCTCCCAAGCTTGGGCACTGCCCTTTTTCTCATTGGGTACTACTGAGGTTGTAGGATGCCTGGTGGTCAAGACTGGGTGGGTTGTGATGGATTTCCTGGCATGTCCTAGAATTGCTCTCCTTGATACCCATCCCAATGACTGGGATCACTGTGAAAGATGGCACAAGGCCACCTGGATTCAGGTTCATCTTTCTGAGGACTGTCTCAAATCTCTCCTACGTTGGTTCTCCCAGACCCAGACATTTTGGTTCTCTCTTTCTGGTTTGTCTTTTTTGTTTGCCTTGTTTTGACTTGGCTTTCCAACTCCAGACTTCCTCCCTTAGTAATACAAACCTGAAGATTTTCTGGGATGATGATCTCAATTGCTGCCTCTGGACCTCAGATTTGAAACTCTGTGCCACACACTCAATCCAGACCCTCAGGAAACTGCTGTCCATATTTCTGCATTTTTCATCCTCTCTAAGGGAGAGATTCCTAAAGTAAATGATCAGGCCTTGGTTGCTGCTAAGGAATAGTTTACCAACTGTTGGCTATGAGCATAGCGGAATTATATTTTACATGGTAATTCAGTAAGCACACATACATGCAAATTCACCCACAGACATGTGTATAATTGAAACAAAAATATTCGTTGCAAAATATGCAAGTTTTGCTATCTATAGGAATCACTCTGATAATTTTTTCCTATGCAATTTCATTATAAAATCTGACCAAAACCCACTGGATTTTTTTTCATAATTCACTCATGAGTTACACCCTGATGGAAACACTGTCAAGGACTTTCCTGCTTGTCTGAAGTGCTCTAACCCTAACCCCATGAAGGGTACCACCTTGGCCATCAAGCAGCTCCAAACAGAAAATGCCTAGACCTGTGTCTCTTTGTGAACCATTAGTGCTTCACAGACTAGCTTATGACTCTGTGTATTTTAAATCTGTTTTTCCTCCACTAGCTATAATCTGCCAATGCTGGGTGTCATAGGACATGTTCACATTGCAATTCTACCCCTGGCCATGGACTTTCATATCCTGATACTTGGTGAGTCAAGTCAGTACAGAAGGGATTGGGATGACCGCAGCCCTCAGGCTTGACTAATTCCTTGTCTGGTTCTGGTCTCTGAGTTCCTGTGACTTACCTTCCCAGGGGTTAGTCATCCTGGAAAAGGGAAGAACAGATCCAGGAAGACCATTGCTAGTGAGATTGCTTTTCTGAAAACACAAGCTTCTTATTTTCTTGGCTCACTTCCTTTTCCTAACTTAATTTTGCTCTGTCTGGCTTCCAGGGGAAAAGCTTGTCATCATACAGCCTAATAGTCTTCTTGCATATGTCATCCTCTTCAACCTAGGGTGTACTTTCTCCCCTCTTCATCTAGTCAATCCCTCATCTTTTAAAATGTTTCTCATCTATTACCTCTTCAAGGACGCCTTTCCACATCTAAAGTCTGGGTTAGTTCTCACCCTGCGTGGTCCCGTGACACCACCTCTGCTATGACACTCAACCCACTGTGTTGAAACTGACTATTGATATATCTGAGTTCTCAATAGCTGCAGCCTCTTAAAAAGAGGATCCATGATTTTTATCTTTATAATCCAGTGTCTGGTGCCCAGTAACACACAATAGATGTTTGTTGAATGAATAAATGAGATTTATTGACTTTTTGGTCATTGAAATATCTCAGGCCTTGATGATCTCAAATCTATCATCATATTCTGCACAAACGGATTGAATATTGATCCTTTGCTATTGCTTCAAGTTAAAAAAAAAACCTTTTGAAAGTATGATGGGGGAGGGGAAGGGAGGTGGGATTAACGATAATCAGTATCTGTCTGGGGACGGGGAGACATCCCTTATCAACAAGGGTGCCTGAACGAAGCATATTTGTATACCTAACCCTTAACTGTACCCCACAATATCAAAATTAAAAATATTGATATAGTTATATTAAAAAAAGAAAGTATGATGTGCAGCTGTAAAACAACAAAACTGACTCTATAAGCCATATGTAAACATCAACCTGATTATTTTATAATCATCTCTCACAAGTGGAAATTTGAAATGACTGAGTTGCAGTCAGACGTGAACACATGGTTCAAGAATTGTAACTTTACTTCTTACTATAAAACTAGTAGTTTCAGTTGAAAATGTTGGAAAGAAACAGGCTGGCCTGGAGATTTGAAAATAATATTTGATTTCATTTCTGTCGAAACTTTACCTAATTTGTTCCTATGTCTTAATCTTCAAGTTTTATTTTTTCAGCAAAATCTATACCTGTGTCCTCTGAGACTCTTACTGTTAGCATTAACCTGTCACATACATAAGACTGTAAGATTTATTCAATTTTACAAAAGCTTATTGAATATTTTCTACTCTAATTGTGCCAGTATTATTATCAGGTCATGGGAGTTAGGATGCTTGTATACAATATTTTTTGTCTCCTATTCACTTATTTATTCAACAAATATTGCAAAGCTTTCATGTAAGTTCATAAGGCATACTCTAACTACTAAAGAGGAAAAAAAGATCAACAACATGTCCTTGATTTCACAGAAATTATACTTTAGTTAGGGAGATAAGATACACAGGCATAACATGTTTAACACCAACATGGAAGTTTAATAACATGAACCAATAATATAAGAAACAGTCTATGATTAAGTTCCATCCTCAGGTCAGGTTTGGTATCCATTCGCCTCAGCCTGTAATCTCAGCACTTTGGGAGGCTGAGGCGAATGGATTGCCTGAACCTGCGGATTTGAGACCAGCCCAGGCAACTTGGTGAGATCTCGACTCTACAATAAATAAAAAATGAGCCAGGCATGGTAGCACGCACCTGTAGTTCCAGCTACTTGGAAAGTTGTGGCAGAAGGATCGCAGGAGCCCAGCAGGTCGACGCTGGGGTGTCTGTGAGTGTGCCGTTGCACTCCAGCCTGGGCGACGGAGTAAGATTCCAACTCAAAAAAAATTTTTTTTTTAAAGTTCTATCCTCTCTGGTTCTCCCTGGGTACCTGAGTTCACCCTGTCAGGAAGCCAAGATGTGCTAGAAAGAAAGGTTTCAGACATAAGCTAGAGTTTGAAAACAGGGGCAAGTTACTGGTCTCAGTTGTTTCCTCTGTATCTTCTCATAGAATTATTGGGAAATCTGTGTCTCCTTCTCTGTTCCCTCTCCTGGGTAGAAAATGTCCTCAGTGGGCTCGAGGAATAGCAGTGCCAAAACAATCTTAGTAACTCTGACAGTTCCTCACAAGGTGGGCAGAAAGAAGCACCATCTGCCAATGCTGTGCTCTCAGAGGAGGTACAGAGAGATTTTTCCTTTCGTGCCATCTTTGGGACTGAGAACTGGCTACCAGAGTTCAATACAGCCCAGACTAAAGAAAGTTCACAAGAGTCCAGTTGTCAGTCACCCTGTCGCTGGGTTCACCAGGTGACCACAGCTCCAGTCTCAGCACAGGCAGTCACCAACCACTCTCCCCAAAGAGGGCAAGGAGGCTGCCATTTTCCTCCATCTAGAGAGTATTGTGTTGGCGATGACAAGATTTCCACTCTTCTCTGATGAGAGTAGGGGATGGGGAGGGAGGATGTTCTTCACACACCACCAAGCCTGCTTTAGGGGAGGGCTTGAGACACTTCTTAAAGAGACTTTTTGTCTGCAGTAAGAGAAGAATGGCATCTTGCCACCTGACTGAGCTGTTACTGCCCACTTTGGAGCTGCTCTTTGAGCAGAATGGGGCCTATTTTATTTTATTTTTATTTTTATTTTTTGAGTTGGAGTCTCACTCTGTCACCCAGGCTGGAGTGCAGTGGCTGCTCCCGGCCACCGCAGCCTCGACCTGCTGGGCTCAGGTGGTCCTTCCGCCTCAGCCTTCCAAGCAGCTGGGACCACAGGCACACACCACCATGGCCGGCTAATTTTTTGATTTATTGGAGAGACGAGGTCTCACCAAGTTGTCCGGGCTGGTCTTGAACCCAGGGGCTCAGACAATCCACTAGCCTCGGCCTCCCAAAGTGTTGGGATTACAGGCTGAGCCATCTATCCTGGCTGGGTATATTTTAAAAAGAGTACTTGGGGGAACCTCAAAGTAAGGTGGTTCTCAACTTTGGAAATGACTGCCACTTTTTGTCAACCAAAAGTGAGCAGACCTGGGAAGGAAAGGCTGTAGGCAAACCCATCCACATTCCCAGAGACCCTGGAGGAAGTAGGGGAGGACCTCAGTGCATGACATGGTTCCCAGGAAGGGGCAGAAGGCTAGAGAATGGACCAGGACAGAGAGTGGCCCTGGTGAGTTCAGTCAGGCACTCCCTTAGAGGAGAGACTGAGGCGCAGATTCCTGGTGGGGCCTCTTTTTGAGTTGGTCCTTAGATTGGAATTATTGGGGTGGAGGTAAATATCACCCAAAAACCGCTTCTGTCATCACCACCACAGGAAACTACAGACCCAATCAGAAGGAGGCCTGAAACCCTTCTACTGTCCTGCCACGCCCATCAGAAACCTGCCTTGAGGGGTAGGGATGGGAGATGTATCAGAGTGATACCAAGCCAGCCCCCTGCTGCTTTCCCCACCTGGCTCTAGGGCAAAGAAAGGGCACAAAATGAGTTTTGAAGTGCCTTTGAGACAAGCTTGAAACTGGACTGGATTTTTAATATTTAAAAGTGAGTGAAATAGCCAGGCTCGGTGGCACAGCCTGTAATCCCACCCCTTTGGGAGGCTGAGGTGAGTGGATTGCCTGAGCCCGCGGGTTTGAGATCCGCCTGGGCAGCGAGACCTCATCTCTACAATAAATCAGAAGATCAGCCGGGCGTGGTAGTGCATGCCTGTAATTCCGGCTACTCGGAAGGCTGAGGCGGAAGGATCGCCAGAGCCCAGCAGATCAAGGCTGCGGTGGCTGGGAGCGGCCACTGCACTCCAGTCTGGGCGACAGAGTGAGACTCCAACAGAACAAAAAAAAAAAAAAAGTGAGTGAAAGTTATAAAGTCTTCCCATGATGTCATTGAGAAACAAGGAAGGGGATTTAACACAGAACAGTTGGAAGTAGTTATGGGAAAATAGAAAATGACTTCATATTTACACCACTACTGAGAGTCCTTAACAAACTCTAGGTCCCATCTGGGAGATCTACACAGTGGAGCTCTCATTGTTGAGGAATGAATGAGCTTGGACAAAGAGTGTATTATTAGGGCCAAAGACTAGGGCCTCCCCACCATCCCATGGTCTTCTCTTTAATATGACTCCCAGGATCTCCTTACAACTAAGCAAGAAGAAACTCTAGTCTAGGAGAATGAGAACTTAAATCAAATTAAGTTGAATTTAAAAGGGCTGCTTGCATAGTGTCTGGAGCCAGACTTCTGTGTTCTCTTGGTCAATTTTTTCAACCTCAGTTTCTCCACTTTTAAATTGGAGAGGTGATTAAAAATACTGCTTTGTGGGTTGTTTTGAAAAGAAAATGAGTTTAAGTTCATAAAGCACTTAAAACAGCAACTTGCATATAGTAAGTATATTTTATAAGTAGAAGAAATATAAAGTAATGGGATATTTTTTGCTTGTTCAAATTTGTAAAAGTGAAAATCATGCTGGCAGCTTCTGTTTATGAGGAGCTTAGAAGCTGCCACTTCATTCTAATAACATGTAAAAAGCAAAACAAGCTAAAAAAAAATCAACAATTCTTTTTAGATTCACCAGAGTAAGGAGGTCACAGAACAAACTACTGCCCCCCAAACTGGAGAGACAGAAAAGTGAATAGAGAATCACAACTTAAGCAGAAACCTACAAACAGGACTTCACAGGAGATAGTGCCTACATAGGAAAAACTAAAATGAAATTGATTAATTTTCTGGAGACTCAGTGTGGACAACTCTCAGAGTTAAAAACTCCAGGGGAATCCAGTCATAAAGGATTGTGAAGTTCACAGTCCTAAAAGCACAGGCTTACCAAAAGACTGAGATCTAATCATGGGACTATAGGATGAAACTTCCTGCCCTCCCCCCATCATCAGAGGCCTATTTACTTCAGTTCCTTTTACCTAGTACATTTTTTGATAAAAAACTACAAGGCATACTAAAAGGCAAGAAAAAATATATATGCAATTCAAAGAAATGAAATAAGCATCCAAACTTGAATCAGATATGACAGGAAGGACTGTTGGAACAATAATCAGATTTGGAATTTTTTTTTTTGAGTTGGAGTCTCACTCCATTGTCCAGGCTAGAGTGCAGTGGCACGCTCACGGCCACCTGAGTGTCGACCTGTTGGGCTCAGGTGATCCTTCTACTTCAGCCTTCCAAGTAGCCAGAACTACAGGCAGTCATTAACCGCCCCCTAAAAATTTTTGATTTTTATTGTAGAGACGATGTCTTGCCAAGTTGCCCTGGCTGGTCTCAAACCCATGGACTCAGGCAATCCACTTGCCTTGGCCTCCCAAAGTGCTGGGATTACAGGCTAAGCCCCTGTGCCCAGCCCCAACTTGGAATTTTTTAAAATTATAATTAATATGTTAGAAGCTTTAATGGAAATAGTAGACTGCATGCAAAAACAGATGACTAATGCAAGCAGAGAGGTGGAATGCTAAGAAAAAAGCAAAAATAAGTGTTAGGAATAAAAAATACTAACAAAAATAAAGAATGCCTTTGATGGGCTTATTAGTAGGCTGAACATGGTTGAAAAAGCTTTCTGAGCTTGAAACTTCCAAACTCAAAATCAAAGAGAAAAAAGAATGGGGGAAAAAAACCATAAAAAGGACTATAAGATAACTAGAAAATGTGTAACATACACATAACAGAAGTACTACCAGAATAAGAGAGAGAAAGGAATAGAAGCACTATTTAAAGCCAAAAATGACTGAGAATTCCCCCCAAACTAATGTCAGGCACAAAACCACAGATCCAGGAAGCTCAGATAACATCAAAACAGGATAAATGCCAAAAAACTACACCAAGACATATCATATGCAAACTTCAAAAATATAGAAAATCAAAGATAAGAAAAAAAAAGCCGGGCTCAGTGGCTCAGCCTGTAATCCCGAGCCTTTGGGAGGCTGAGGTAAGTGGATTGCCTGAGCCCACTGGTTCGAGATCTGCCTGGGCAGCGAGACCTCATCTCCACAATAAATCAAAAAATCAGACGGGCATGGTAGCACATTCCTGTAATTCCGGCTACTTGGAAGGCTGAGGCAGAAGGATCGCCAGAGGCCAGCAGGTCGAGGCTGCGGTGGCTGGGAGCGGCCACTGCACTCCAGTCTGGGTGACAGAGTGAGACTCCAACTCAAAAAAAGAAAAGAAAAGAAAAAAAAAATTGAAATAAGCCAGAAGGAGGAAAAAACTTATTTATAGTGAATGAAAGATAAGAATTATATCTGACTTCTCCTCAAAAACCATTCAAACAAGAAGAGAATGGAATGAAATTTAATGAATTGAGGAAAAAATGCTATCAACCTAGAATACGGTACCCTGTAAAACTATCCTTCAAAAGTGAAGAAGAAATAGTATTGTTCTCAAACAAACAAAAATTGAAGGAATCTGTTGCCAGAAGTCCTGTCTTGCAAGAAATCTTAAAAGAAGTTCTTCAGAGAGAAGACAAATAACCTGGAGCTACATAAAGAAAGAGTATCACAGAATGAATAAAGCAAAGCTAAAATAAAAACATTTCTTTTTTCTTCTTCTTAATTTGTATAACAGATGACAGTTTGTTCAAAATAATAATTGCAATAATGTATTTCATTATGTATGTGTATATATGCATGCTTATGTACAAGTAAAATAAATAATAGCAGTGATAGAGGGATGGATATCCTTAATAATAGAAAATATTAAGAATATTTTGTTAATATCAGGTACCTGTACTACTCGTGAAGGAGTATATGAGGGTACTTCAAAAAGTTCATAAAAATAAAATTAAAAGATAAAGATTAAAAATATAACCTTTATTTCGCAACATAAATTTCATTAAGTTCAAGACAATTTTGTAAACTATGGTATTGGTTATTTAGTCTATCCTTAAAGGCCTGAGATAATTTAGCTATGTTTATGCAGTCCTTTTTACAAACTAACTGAAGAAAATTGGGTGCTCTTTCAAGATTTTAAAAAAATTCTTAAAAAAATTTTAACAAAAATAAATCAGAAGGAGCCAAATCAGGACTGTAAGGTGGATGCCTACTGATTTCTCATTGAAATGCTTACAAAATTGCCTGTGGTTGATGGACAAAATGAACAGAAACATTGTTGCCAGAGAGAAGGACTCTATTGAAGCTTTTCTGTACATTTCTCTGCTAAAGCTTTGGCTAGCTTTCTCAAAACACTCTCAAAATAAACAGATGTTACCATTCTTTTGTTTCCCTGAGAGTCAAGAAGAAAAATGCCTTGAGCATTCCAAAAAGCTGTTTCCATGACCTTTGCTCTTGACTGGTCTGTTTTTGTTTTGGCTGGACCACTTCTACCTCATGGTAGCCATTACTTGATTGTGCTTTGTCTTCAGGATCATACTTGTAAAGTCATGTTTCATCTCGTTACAATTCTTTAAAGAAATGCTTCAGGATATTGATCCTACTTGTTTAAAATTTCCATTGAAAGCTCTGTTCTAGTCTGCAGTTGATTTAGGTGTAATGGTTTTGGCACTCATTGAGTGGAAGGTTACTCAACCTTAATCTTTGTTTTCCTAAAACAATTATGTGAATGGTATGCCACTGTAGGCTTCATCTTCAACATTGTCTTGTCCTTTCTTAAGGTGAGTTATTCATTTGTAAAACGCTGATTTCTTTGGGGCCCTGTCCCCATAAACTTTTTGTAAAACAACAGTAATTTCACCATCCAAGGTTCACCATAAATTTGATGCTTGTTCTTCTTCAATTTTAGCAGAATTCACATTACTCTGATAGGGGATCTTTTCAAACTTAGATCCTGTCCAGACATGTTATAACAAGTTATAACTGGTGTGGTAAATTTGAAATCCATGCATAGTTTTTTCATAACATGCATTTATTCACATAGTTTTTGAAGACCCCTATTAGAAAATAGGACTTGGATTGTAAACTCCAGAATCTCATAGGTACATAAATATAGTCTTTTCAACAAATGGTGCTGGAAAAACTGAATATCCATGTACAAAAAGTGAATCTAGACATAGACCTTATACCCTTCACAAAAGTTATTTTAAGATGGATCACAGAGATAAAGTCAAATGTAAAAACTATAGAACTTCTAGGAGGGAATATGGGAGAAAACCTAGATGACCTTGCATAAATAGGTATATGTATAAATATGACTTTTTTAGATGTATCAACAAAGGCACAATCCATGAAAGAAATAGTTGATAAGTTATACTTCATTAAAATAAGAAACTACTTCCGCTGTGCAAAAGACAATGCCAGAAGAATAATACAAAAAGCCACAAGCTAGGAGGAAATGGAAATGTTTGTAAAAGACACATCTGATAAAGGATTTTTATCCAATGTCTCCAAAGAACTCTTAAAACCCAAGAATAGGAAAACAAATGACTTGATTTTAAAAATGGTTAAAAGATCTGAACAGACATCTCTCCCAAGAAGATATACAGATGGCAAGAAAGCATTTGTAAAGGTATTCAGCCGGGCTCGGTGGCTCAGCCTATAATCCTGCGCTTTTGGGAGGCTGAGGTGAGTGGATTGCCTGAGCCTGCGGGTTCGAGACCTGCCTGGGCAACTTGGTGAGACCTCATCTCTACAATAAATTTTTAAAAAATGAGTCGGGTGTGGTAGCGCACGCCTGTAATTCTGGCTACTCGGAAGGCTGAGGCAGAAGGATCACCGGAGCCCAGCAGGTTGAGGCTGCGGTGGCTGGGAGCGGCCACTGCACTCCAGTCTGGGCGACGGAGTGAGACTCCAACTCAAAAAAAAAAAAAAAAAAGAAAAGGTATTCAATATTATATGCCATTAGGACATTACAAATTAAAAAAAACAATGTGCTACTACTACACACCTATAAGAATGGCCAAAATCTAAAACACTGACCATGCCAAATGTTGAGGACGTGGAACAGTGGTAACTGTCATTCCATTGTTGGTAGGATGCAACATGGCACAGTCATTTCAGAAGACAATTTGGCAGTTTCTTGCAAAACTAAACACAGTGTACTCTTACCAAACAATCCAGCAATTGTACTCCTTGGTATTTATCCAAAGGGCATCACAAAAACAAAACAAAACAACAACAAAAAACCCTGCTGATGAATGTTTACAGCTGCATAAAAACCTGCTGATGAATGTTTAAAGCAAGCTTATCCATAATTGTCCAAATTAGAAGCAATCAAGATGTCCTTCAATAGGAGAATAAATCAATGAACTGTGGTACATCCACAAAATGGAATATCATTCAGCACTAAAATTAAATGAGTCCTGAATAAACACAGAGGAACCTTAAATGTATATCACCAAGTGAAAGGACCCAATCTAAAAAGGCTACATGCTGTCTGAGTCCAATTGTACGACATTTTGGAAAAGGCAGAAAGACTAAGGAAACAGGGAAGGGATCAGGGAGGGGTGAAGGTGATGACTAGGAAGAGCACAGAGAATTTTTAGGGTAGTGAAACTATTCTGTATAATTCTACAATGATGGCTACATGTCATTATACACTTGTCAAAACCCATAGGAGTACAACACAAGAGTGAATCCTAATGCGTGCTACTACAGGTGATAATGATGTGTCAATGTAGGTTCATTGATAGTTACAAATGCACCAATGTGGCACAGGATGTCAGTAGTGGGGGAGGTCATGTGTTGGGGGAGGAGACCAAGGATGTAGGATCTCTCTGGGCTTTAGGTTCAATTTTGCTGTGAACCTAAAACCGCTCTTAAGAAAATGAAGTTTATTAGTTAAAATAATGCCAGCTACAGTTGCTTTAGTCCTAATTCCTAGAACAAAATACATTTGGTTTTAAAAGATGTCCAGCTGACGTTGCAAATTGCCCTTCAGTAAAGGGCATGGGTCCTTAATTACACATAATTTTTCACTTCAAAACCTTTATGCAGGTCAATGAAAATGAAATCCATGCATCTCAGTCACGATCAAGGCAACTTCTGTTTTTCACAGGAATCTAGGAGACTAACAGGTGAGAATGTAAGTCACAGAGGAGACCGCTCTGTGTTGAGATAATTAACAAATACCTTTCATTGGAGTCAACCTTAACAAGTTGTGAAGTGATCAAGTGTGCCTGTGGTGTCCCTCAAACTCCTCTTTCACTCATTTCTAGTGTTATTGTCCGAGTAACGCTCAGCTGCTCCCTTTGATACAAATAAATTAAAGGGGCAGGGGACTGTAGAAAGTTTATTTCTGAGTTTGAATTCAGGGAGCAGAGCTGGACTTGAGGTCTTTCAAATATGGTTCTGCCCATCCTTCAGGCCTCAAAGTCCACTTTTATAGTTCAGAGTTGTTTAGAGTTCAGAGTTGTTGGTACCTAGACATTAACCACCACGTGACCAGCAGAGCATTGTATAGAACTTAAGTTACAGTCACATTTTACATTTATATAGTGACATTTAGAGGAAAGGAAGTTTACAGGTCTAAGACATCATAGACAGGAAGTTTACAGGCCTGAAACATCATGTACTGCAAAAGTTATACAAATCACAAGACTTACAATTACATTGAAACTATATTGTTCAAACCTATGACTATTAAGAAAGGGAGTAAATAGGGATTTACATCTTTGGGCGTAGTCTGCAGGGCAGTTAAGGATCCCCTGAAGCCTGGCTCTCTCTCTTCCAGACCCTCCCCCTTTCCCAACTGCGTTGTTACTCTTGTTCCTGAAGGGACTGGCACCTAATTAGGCCATTTGTTAATAACGAATCAGGATGATTAGAATATTAACTCCTAGGAATATTTACATTTTGTACTTTTGAAGATCTAGAAGTATGTATTCCTAAAGCTGGGGAATTGGGAGTAATGGAGATTTCTTGTTACCGCCACAGTTGCACCATGTAGGTGGTCTCCCAATTGTTTCCAAGGTCAGACATATTGTGGGACTTCCTAGAAAAGATGGTGGACTTTGTGGTTTCTGGGTGTGACATTTGTCTGGCATTTGCATCTTTCCTTAACCAGCACACCTTAGAGTCCTTTTTCTTTAAGGTAGGGTCCCTAGTCCATTTACTCAGAATCACCCTAGGAGCTTTTTTTAAAAATACAGATCCCCAAGTCCTTCCACATACCTGCATTTTAACAGTTTCCTCGGGCAATCCTTGTGAGATTAAGGAGACTCCTCAGAGAACTTCTGTATATACTAAACTTCAAGAACCAGAGCAAGCCAGGCTCGGTGGCTTAGCCTGTAATCCCGCGCCTTTGGGAGGCTGAGGTGAGTGGATTGCCTGAGCCCGCGGGTTCGAGAC
>NW_007259689.1:894545-921385 GCF_000164805.1 Carlito syrichta | reverse complement strand
ACTCAAAAAAAAAAAAAAAAAGAACCAGAGCTACAGAGCAATGACTCTCAACATTGGACATTGGGATCAATGGGGCACTATTTATTTATTTATTTTTACCTTTCTGAGATTTCCAGGTCACATTCCTAGAGATTCTGGGGTTTTTTTTTGTTTTTTTCTGGGTCTGGGATAGGTGCCAGGTGTCTGTATCACCCCCTGCTGAGAAATGAAGGCAACCCTGACCCTCTCCATACTTTACTCTCTACATTAACATGACTTTGCTAATGATATCGTCTCCATTAGCATGACTTTACTTTTCAGGGAATCTCTTGCCAGGATCATTACAGGAGCTTCCCAAAAGATACAACTCTTCAATAAAAAACACCTGTATATAACTTGTGTTCTAAGATTCTTTGAATCCTGTACCTCAAACTTCTTGCCTTACTGTTTCCATTAATCCTGGGCTTTTATTTCATGATCTTTACCTGAGACTAATCCCCACTTTCAAAGACTCGTCCTAGTTCTAATTCTTAGTAAGTTCTGACCTCACCTTCCCTCATCTGAAAAAAATAAAGCTGCCAAAGCACCTTCCAATTTTGCTTTCTCTTAGTAGGTTAAGGAAGAAACTCAGCTTTGTCTTATTATTATCAGGTTGTATTGATGACACTTGGTAGCCAAAAAAAGAGTTGGACATAACTCAGTTTGAGAACCACTGGGATTAGAGAGAATGCTGAAGTTGATGTCAGATGACTTGTTTGTTTATTTTTTGGGTCCTGGCTCTATTTCTTATGAACTAGGTGATCTTGATCAATTTACTTAACCTCTCTATTAGTTTCTTTTGTAAAAATAAGCATTTGTGATATCTCCCTTGTGCCTCAGGATCATGACAAGACACAAGGAGAATGGTATCTGACAAAGTGAGATAAGGATAGCACCAGGTGTTCGCAGGAGGATGGAAAAATACCAGGCAGCAATTAAGAAGTCACCTGACTTGACCCGACTCAGCATGTAATCCCAGCACTTTGGGAGGCCGAGGCAAGTGGATTGCCTGAACCCTTGGGTTTGAGACCAGCCCGGGCAACTTGGCAAGACCTTGTCTCTATAATAAAATTTGAAAAATAAACTGGGCTTGGTGGCTCAGCCTGTAATCCCGCGCCTTTGGGAGGCTGAGGTGAGTGGATTGCCTGAGCCCGTGGGTTCAAGACCCCCCTGGGCAACTTGGCGAGACCTCATCTCTACAATAAATAAAAAATCAGTGGGCGTGGTAGCGCATGCCTGTAGTTCCAGCTACTTGGAGTGCTGAGGCGGAAGGATCGCTGGAGCCCAGCAGGTTGATGCTGGGGTCGACCTTTTGTGAGATTAAGAAAACTCCTCGGATAACTTTTATATATACTAAACTTCAAGAACCAGAGCTGTAGAGCAGTGATGTGCCACTGCTCTTCAACCTGGGTGATGGAGTGAGACTTCAACTAACTAACTAACTAACTAAATAAATAAATAAATAAGAAGTCACATGACTTACAAGAAAAGGGACTGTTTATTAGCAACTTCAGAAATCTGACTACAAGATTTATTGCCTGCCCTAGACCAGAGAGTAAAACCAGCAAGAACTAGTTAATCCAACATGGCAACAGATTTGAACTAGTTAATCCAACCTGGTGACAGATTTGTCTGGTAAGTGATCTCCAAACTCATCATACACTCATTGTAACACCTTAGCATACTATATGGCACACCTACCAGCACCATGACAGTTCTGGGTATGACTAAATATGGGCATAAAAGAGGAGTGTTCCCAATTCTGGGAAAACCCCACCTTTCCCCAGAAAACCTTGCTACTATTCCATTCCTTAGTTAGAGGAACCCCATAAAGGTAGAAACCCCACACCCCACGGTGTGGGACTCACTTTCTTCAGTACAACCCTCACTCCTCTCTTGAGTGTGTACTTTCACTTTACAATAAAACTCCTTTGCTTTTGAGTCGTCCTTGGATTTATTTCTCATGATAGGGTCAAGAAATCTGTGTAGCGGGCTGAGGTTGAGGGGTCTCATCTGCTTCAGGAGACCCATTAAAGCCCTCTGGCATCACAAGTGATCTGCAATCTCGAAAATTCTTTTTTGAGTTAAGGTCTCACTATGTTGCCCAGGCTGGAGTGCAGTGGCATGATCATGGTTCACCGCAGCCTCAAACTTGAGGACTCAAGTAATCCTCTTTCCTCAGCCTGTTGAGTAACTGAGACTACATGTACATGCCACCACACCTGGCTAATGTTTTTTCTGATCTTCTGTAGACATGAGGTCTGGCTATGTTGCCCAGGCTGATCTCAAACTCCTGGGCTCAAGCAATCCTCCCACTTTGACCTCCTAAAGTGCTAGAATACCAGGTGTGAGTCACCACATCTGACCCTGGAAAATTATTTCTAAAGGTGAGGTAATGTATATAAACCAAAATTAATAACTTACAATTATTTTTTATTAAAAAAAATTTTTTTGGAGCCTCACTCCGTTGCTCAGGCTGGAATGCAGTAGCATGCTCATGGCCATCCAGCGTCAACTTGCTGGGCTCCGGCTATCCTTCCACCTCAGCCTTCCAGGTAGCCGGAACTACAAGTGCGTGCTACCACCCATCCTGGCTAATTTTTGATTTTTTACTGTAGAGATGAGGTCTTGCCAAATTTCCCGGGCTGGCTTCGAACCTGTGGACTCATGCAATCCACTTGTCTTGGCCTCCCAAAGTTCTGGGACTACAGGCTGAACCATCGAGCCCGGCCAGCTTACAATTATTGAGCACCTACTACAGAGTCAGAAAATACATGACTCTTGGATCATGCCCTCCTTTCTACTGCTCAGCAGGCATTGCTACTCAAGTGCAGTGGCATTCTGACAGTGGGACTTAGTTTCCTTCCTGGCATTCTTGCTAAAACATATTTATCATCCTGGCCAATGTAGAGGCAAGGAGAATTTCCTTTCCCCTCTAAAGGTTCAAGTCTAAATCTGTTGAAATGAATTAACAATAGATATATTAACCAGAGAAAAGGCATAATAATTTATTCCATGCATAAGCATGAGAGTCACACAAAATATAAAAACTCAGAGAAGAGTCATCTGACTAAAATTTTAATACCGTGCAGAAATGAATGGAGACCTGAAGCATGGCCTCAAGCTATGGGAGGAAGAGGGGAAGAAAGGCATGGAGAGCAAAGACTGTATTGTTATGCAGAGGCGAATCTCCCAGGTAATCTTGGAGCTTCCCTCAGAGAGAAATTTGGTAGCCTGTGGTCAAAAAGATGTCAGACTTTCAGTCTCTTTTTCCTACGAGTCAATCTTTTCTAGGTCCAGATAATGAAGATAAGGGATTCCTCAGAGAAGGCCTGTTTCTGTTTCCTTCACTAATATGCTTCCTCTATAGATGCAAATCTCCCTCACAAGAGGCAATTTTTCAGAACTACTTCTGTGTCTCCAACACCCAAGTAGCCATGTTGAAATATACCAAAGATGTATATTTTGGGGTGGCATATTTTGATTTCTTTTACCAACTACCTGCTAGGCACTTTACTAGGTGCTTTATTCATCTTTCATTTTTACTACAACCTAATATGGAGATTTTGTTGTCTTCTTTTTCCAGGTTAGGGAACTGAAGCTCAGAGAAGTTAAGTCACCTGCACTTAGTAAGTAGCAGAGGTTTATACTGAACCTAGGTTGCCCCTCCACATAGCATACTTTACTCATGCAGTGACCATTTATTGACTATGTACATACATGCCAGGCTCTCTGATACAAAATAGCTTAAAATGGTTATGCTTTTGCCTTACTTGCATGGTTGGTGTCTTTGATGTTAGGGAGGCAAAATTTTACTTTTACCCTTTTGGAGCTTTTTTAGCTGGGTCTGAGAATTAAACAGATAAAATGAAGTGGAAGGGATGGCTTGATCCCAGAAATTCAAGGCTACAGTGAGCTATGATTGTGCCACTACCTCAGTCTGACTGACAGAGCAAGACCCCAACTCTAAAAAATAAGGAATACGAAATAAATTTAAAAAACTAAACTGACATAAGACAGATTAACAGGAGAAATGTATACATATTTATTTAAGTTTTATTTGACATGGGAGTCCTTGTAAGGAAACGACGACCAAAGAAGTAGCAAAGGGCAACCCTGTTTCGGGCCCCCTCCCACTTGGGAGCTCTTCTGTCTTAATAAACTCCTGCTTTCTCGCTGAAAAAAAAAAGTAGCAAAACCTAACTTCTTTTATACTAGATTGAGCAAATAAATGCAATTGAGGAAAAGTAACTAAGTCATGTGGTGGGGGGGTGGGGCGGGGGGGCTAAAGGAAGACAAGAATTATTCTAACAAGGTCTGTTTGTGCAGAATTCTCTTGGTCTCAACTTCCTGTTCTTGATGATGTGGGAAACCAAAATATGCCACCCCAAAATATACTTCTTTGGCATATTTTGAGTTGGTTATTCAGAGAAACTGCAGGCAGAAATAGTGCTGAAAAACTATCCTTTGTAAAAGAAAATCTACATGTACCCAAATTAGTAAAGCAAACGGGGATGCATGCTGAGGCTTTCTCTGAGGTCCTCTTATCCTGATCTAGGAAAGATGAACTCACAGGAGGAGATTTAAGGTCTGACAGAGAAGCCTTTACCACAGGCCACTGTCTCTTCTCTCTCAGGACACCTACGTGAGAGGCTTCATCTGGATATGACAGGTTTTGCTCACATGAGTTCCCATAACCTATCATCACCTGCTCCAGGAGCTCCTGGCTCTATTCCTTTTGGCATAAAAACTTCAGTCATCTGGCCCTTCTTTGCATTTTTATATTTTGTATGACCCCCATGCTTATGCATGGAATACATTTTTATGCCTTTTCTCCTATTAATCTGTCTGTTGTCAGTTTGGTTTTTTAAAAATTATTTATTGAGACAGCGTCTCTCTCTGTCCCCCAGGCAGCAGTACAGTGGTGCAGTCATGGCTCACTGAAGCCTCAAACTCCTGGGCTCAAGTGACTCTTCCACCTCAGCCTCCAGAGTAGCTAAGACTACAGGAAGGCACCACCATGCCCAGCTAATATATATCTTTTTAATTTATTTTTTATTTTTTTTGAGTTGGAGTCTTACTCTGTCGCCTAGACTGGAGTGCAGTGGCCGCTCCCGGCCACCGCAGCCTCGACCTGCTGGGCTCTGGCAGTCCTTCCGCCTCAGCCTTCCGAGTAGCCGGAATTACAGGCGCGCTACCACGCCTGGCTGATTTTTTGATTTATTGTAGAGATGAGGTCTTGCTGCCCAGGCGGGTCTCGAACCTGCGGGCTCAGGCAATTCACTCACCTCAGCCTCCCAAAGGCGTGGGATTACAGGCTGAGCCACCGAGCCCGGCTTAATTTTATTTTTTGTAGAGACAGGATCTTGCTATATGGACCAGACTGCTCATAAACTCTTGGCCTCAAGTGATCCTCCCACCTCAGCCTCCCAAAGTGCTGGGATTACTAGTACAGCCATAATGCCTGGCCTGTCCATTTGCTTTATGCACTCAAATAATCAAACCTTCAGAGGGGAGGAAAGGAAAAAAATCTCCTTTGTCCCTATAATGATAAGAATGTTGCTTTCCTTCTAGTATTTGAAGGACATTTTCCATATGGAAGTTTTATCTCCTGTTTTTAGGAAGAAAAGGAAGAGGGTCAGAGCATTCTTCTTTTTCTTTTTCTTCTTCTCCTTTTGTTTTAGAGTTATAGTCTCACTCCTTCACCCAGGCTGGAGTGCAGTGGCACACTCATGGCCACCCCAGCATTGACCTTCTGGGCTCCAGCGATCTTTCTGCCTCAGCCTCCCAGTAGCCGGAACTACAGACGAGCGCTACCATGCCCGGCTAATTTTTATTTATTGTAGAGACGAGGTCTCACCAAGTTGCCCGGGCTAGTCTCGAAACCACAGACTTAGGCAATCCACTTGCCTCAGCCTCCCGAAGTGCTGGGATTATAGGCTGAGCCACCGAGCCCAGCTGCTGCTGCTTCTTTTTTTTTTAAGTGCCTTTAGCTCAAAATAATTCATATGCCAAAGTGGCATACTTTGGAGTGGCATGTACCACTACACTTCAATGTGTTTATGGGGAAATCCTGGGGAGGAGGCTGTCTCCTGACCTCACAGATTAAACTCCCGAATGAACACAGAATAAGTTCTCTGAATAAACAAGAAAAGCAGGTGGAGATTACGACCACAGCCTCTCATCCCTTACCAGTAAGGGCTGCATGATTTCTGGGGCTGCAAACACACAAGCTGATGTCCTTGTAGGAGAGGCCTCTTCCTTCCACCTGTCTCACCCAGCCTAAAGGGCATGGCTATGCTAGAGAAGATGAGTGTCTGCCCTGAACGGCCAAGGTAACCTTGAAGGGAATAAATGAACATGCATATTGATGGAGCAATTTGAGTACTTATTGATTCCTAGTAGCTGGTGTCTGGATTCTGAGTTCATGTAATAGGTAGTAGGGGTTCTTATAAATAAGCCTACAGAATACTTTTTTTTTATTAACTTAACCAACCCTTGGGAGATCTTGTTATTTTTGTTTACAAATACTCAATTGTTGGAGAATGCAGTGTGGCTTATGGCTTGGTGGTTATTGATTTACAGGCATGATTAACAGAGTTCAAACCTTATAGGCAGCTACAGTGACAATCCTGTACAGACAGTAAATATGATTTTCTACTGGGAAATTGATCATGCCGAGAGGAATTCTCCTAAGGAGTTTGCCTGCTGGAAAGGAACTGTGTTGGTTTTTCTTCTGGATGGAGGGGAATACAGTTCTGGAAATTTCTACTTCACTCTAACTGGATCAAGCACAAAACCAAGGGCAAGAGTGAATAGGATGGGCTGTGGGATTCTGCTTCTATTTCTATTTAATTAGCAGCAATTTTAAAGTCACTTGTATTTATTTAACATCCAGTGCTCTCAAAATAGCCATCCAAGATCTTCTCCATCACTGTCATATCATGAGGGAGACAGCTAAGTCATATTCTTGGCTGAACAGAAAGAGGCTGAAAGTCCCTTGATGGCTGGTCACCTAGTTATATTTCAACTAGAACATCCGTTCATCCACACACCCATTACGTGGTTTTGAGTGCCAGCACTGTGTTTACATCCAGGGATACATAGGCAAACAAATACAGGTTCCTGGCTCAGGAGCTCACAGTCCTGTCGAGGAAGAGGAGGGACACCCAGGCAAGCAAATGTAGGCATCATTATCATCCAAGTCTAATCTCAAAAATGTTGGATTGCATATTCTCAGATAAGGGAATCTATACTTTATTTATTTATGTTGGAGTCTCACTCTTGTAGCCAGACTGGAGTGCAGTGGCACATTCACGTCCACTGCAGCCTCGACCTGCTGGGCTTAGGTGATCCTTCCATCTCAGCCTTCCAAGTAGCTGGAACTACAAATGCACGCCACCATGCCTGACTAGATTTTGTGATTTATTGTAGAGACGAGGTCTCACCAAGTTGTCCGGGCTGGTCTCAAATCCCTGGGCTCAGGCAATCCTCTTGCCTCGGCCTCCCAAAGTGCTGGGATTACAGGCTGAGCCACCACTGCCCGGCCTCTATTGTTTTAAATAGGAACTATAATAATGTCCTCATCCCATCCAAAAACCCCAACCAATTTCTCCAAGAATGTCTCAAAACACTCACACACACTCATGCAACTAGCCACCAAAGATTCCTGTTTAATATATAAAAAACATTTAAAACACCAACTGTCAAATTTTTTTTTAGCACTTTCTGAACTCTTTATGGTTTTGTACAGTATACAAAGATACTGAAGAGTATTGGATAAGAGTTTTATATCTACTGCAAAGGACATAGCCTCAACCTATTCCACTTGTCTGACTGGCTATCACTATGCACAGTATTTCTCTAGAATGAAAAGACACCATGTTGTGTCCAGTGAAACTTTCCAGAACCAACAACATTTTCACAATTTATCTACATTTTTCTTATGCATAGAAAAAGTAGATGGCAATACATGCATGGCCAAGTTGGGTCCTTTGTGTGTTCACCTTTCTCATACACATTGTTACTTCTAAAGTATGACTTCCAGGAGTCTCACATCCATCTGCTTTCTTGGCCACATTTTTGGTAGACACCTTCACTTAACACTGTGGGGTGCCTGAGAGTAATCATGTATGATAAGGAAAAACAGAAGCTTGAGAGGAGGTCCTTTTGGGAGAACATCTGATAGCAGGGCTCTCAACTTTCTCTTGCCTACATTTGTATGCAACCTAGATATGCAGATGTATTATGACAGGCTTCTGATTTAGATAGAGACTGTTGGGTGAAAAAATTTGCAAGTCACGGCAAAATGCTTGTGAGTTGAGTCCTCACATAACAAAGAGGAGTGGGTAGAAGATAATGTGGTCACACAGAGTGATGAACTCTGCCTAGGAGGGTCAGGGAAGATTGCCCAGAAGGGAGGGAGGAGCAAGGAAGAGCTGCAGGTTGATGGCTCACTAGACAGGCCGGGCAGAGTGGCAGGCATTTTAGGCAGAAAGAAAAGCCTGTGCCAAGTCAAATAGGCAAAACTCCCCGTTGTATGGTTCTGGAAGATGTGGATCATAACTGAGGACCTGTAAGCAAGAGCATGTCCACATCACACTTGAAGTTTAGAAAAATACTCTAGCAACAAAATAGAAATAGGATCTGAGGTCAGAGACTGGAGACCTGAGATAATGAGGACCCGGGCACGGACCATTGCAGTGATGATACAGAGGATGGGGTGAACTGGAGAGAAGGTGAGAGGTAGGACTGATGGGAGTCCAAGGTATCTGGGAGAGAGAGTAGTTCCTTTGATCCCAATGTCACAGATTAGGATGTCAAGATCAGGGGTTGTGTCTTTTTCATATAGTATCTCCCAAACATAGGATGGTTCTTGGCAGACACTCAACACATGGTAAGTGAATAAATTCTATTGTTCAGTCAAGTACTAAGTGAATGAGTCAAGTAATGAATCAGTGAATTAGTTGATAAGTCAAATGACTATTTCCTGAGGAAGGTCTGGTGGTCCTCCAAAGCATTCAGGCCTCTCTTGAATTTCTGCCACTGTCCCCATCACATGGGGCAGAAGTCCCACTCAGAATATTGTAATATCCTCCTAACTGATTCTGCAGTCTCTAATCTCAAAGTCTCAAAGCCAGAATGGTCCTGAGTGGGGTCTCTTGACTCTCAGTTCAGGATTGTCTTGACCTCAGCCGGGTCTCAGCCACTCAACTTTTTTCCATCATTTCTCTCTCCTCGATGGAAATAATGATTTTCATTTATCCACTGCACACAGATGTTGGACAGATTGATTAGTTAATGTTCAAAAATTGCTTTGAGGATGAAAAGTGCTGATTATTATTATTATGTTGTCTAAGAGAAATTCCCTGCCTTTTAAAGGGAGCCACAGAATGGTCACTGACATTTAATTTTAATGTTCTGTATCACACAGGTGGAATATTTATTTACAAATAAAGAAAAACATCTCCACACAGAATAGCTCCTTGAAGCCCATTCATCTGTTTTTAAAAGATGGGACCAAATTGCCGTCATGGAAGGTAATTGGGACAATAGGGTTAAAGTCTAGGACTTCTGTCAGCAAGGTGTTTGCCTTCTTATTCCAAGGCACTGATGATGATACAAAATGGCTTTGCTTTTTGTCAGTCAAATGTCACCTCAAATGCCATTGACATCAACCTAAATCATATACAGAGTATTGAATATATATATATATAGTGTGTGTGTGTGTGTGTGTGTGTATTTTTTTCCAGAATACTTTGAACTTTCAGCTTTTCATCTTGATCAGGAGTGAATAATGATTTCTTAGGACCATCTTTTTTTTCCTTTCTTTCTTTTCATTTGTGTTTTTTCTTTTCTTTTTTTTTTTGAGTTGGAGTCTCACTCTGTCGCCCAGACTGGAGTGCAGTGGCCACTCCCGGTCACCGCAACCTCGACCTGCTGGGCTCTGGCGATCTTTCCGCCTCAGCCTTCTGAGTAGCCAGAATTACAGGCGTACGCTACCATGCCCGGCTGATTTTTTAATTTATTGTAGAGATGAGGTCTCGCCAAGTTGCCCAGGCGGGTCACGAACCCACGTGCTCAGGCAATCCACTCACCTCAGCCTCCCAAAGGCACGGGATTACAGGCTGAGCCACTGAACCTGTCTGTGTGTTTTCTTACAGAGGTGACTTTTAATGCATATACTTCAGAAAGTTCAGTATTAAATAACAACAAGAATATTTGAATTTTCCCTCTTTTTTTTTTTTTTTTGGTTTGGGACTTTATAATGTCAGGGAAAGTTGTAAGAAAAGTTTAAATTACATTTAAATAATGGACGGAAAAACCCTTAATTTGAAGTGTGTAAGTGTTGAATTGATGCTGGTGGCTTGATATTCCAATCTTGATTTGCTGCTTGTGTTCTTCAGCAGCTTGGGCTTTTAGCGTGATTTATGCCTAAACTTTTAGAGTAAAATTTATGAACTGCATTAAGTGCTAAGGAAGAAACATAAAAATCCGCAATTTGAGAGCCTGGAGCTGAGGAGTGCTGTGTACAAATAGGCTAAATGGGAATAATAGGCAAATAGCGGCAATGGAGAAAAGCAAATGGCTTTCTGACATGGAGGACCCCAAGCTTTGGGAGATTCTTTAATTAGCGTCTAATTGACCTGGTGAGATAGTGTTGCTAAAGATGTATGAAATCAAGATGTGTCATTTAAAAATGGAACAAGTTTCTGCAGGGGAAGAGTGAACTGTATAGCAAGGATTCATGAACGTGGTCCGTTGGTTAAACAGAAAATCACAGAAGCCCCGTTTGGGACTTTGCCCGGCCTGGGTAAGACATGAGGCTTCGGGACCGCTGTGTGGACCTGAGGAGCCCTGATCTGGAACCCGGGCCCTGTGGCTGCTGGTGCAGATGGACGGGTCTGGCCGAGAAGGCCTCGGAGCCTTTTCCTGAGAGGGTGAGTGTCCCGTGTGTGGCTGGAGGGCCTGGTCACTCTGCACCTTTGTCCTTGGACTCCACCTTGGTGCATCTTTCTCCCACTGTCTCACTGCCCAAGATTCCTCTGCCAGGCGTGGGGTCCCCTGGGAGCGAGGCCCTGAACTCCTGTGTGTGTGTGTGTGTGTGTGTGTGTGTGTGTGTGTGTGTGTGTGTTGCCCAGGCTGGTCTCCAACTCCTGACTTCAAACTGCCCTCCTAATTTGGCCTCCCAAAGTGCTGGGATTACAGGTGTGAGCTACCTTGCTTGGCTCCATCTTCCCTTTCGAAAGATGAAGAAACTGAGGCTCCGGAAGCATCAGAAGCTTGCCCAACGTTCATAGCAAGTTTTAGAGCAGCAAGGTGCCCTTTTTCCCTTCAATATTTCCGGTTATTCTTGAACTCTGCACCAATTCCTGCAGCATTCAGGTTTCCCAATATTTTGTGGATCCAAGACCCCAGGAAAGGGTTGTCACAGAAACTGTAGCGGATCTCAGCGCACAAAAAGACCTCCATGACTCAGGGCAAGAGGACCCTCCCTGTTCCCTCGGCCTCCCAGCCCTCCGGACCAAAAAGAATCCAGTTTGGAGCGAGAGGAGTTGGAGAAGGAGCCCCAGTGCGACACACTGTGGGCCTCTGAGAAAGGGAGGCCTTTATGTCTCAACCTCCAAGGGGCTGGGAGCGAGGATCAGGCGGAAACACGAGCCCGGCAGGCTTTAGGCAGCGGGGTCCGAGTGCAGGGGGCGGTCTGTGATCCCCTCTCCAGGCGGGGCAAGGCAGTGGGGGCGGTGTGTCTCCCAGCGGCGGCGGTGGAGCTCCAGTCGGAAGGCACCGTGGGGATTCGAGAGGATGCTCCCGTGACTGTGTTGACAACGCACCTGGGGACAGGCCGGCTGGGGAGGTCTCGGTGGGTGGGTGCTGGGTACAAGGGATCGAGACCACACTCATTTTCAGCCCCCCTTTTCCTGCCTCGCGGCCGCCGCCAAATCAACATCAATTTGCAGACCCTAAAACATCCCGAGACAAAACCATGGGATGCTCATTACTGGAAACTGCCTTGGATCCATCTTTACGGATAGTGAGTACAAGTACTGTCCTGCCAGACAGCCAGAGTGGTTCTAAATGAAGATTTTTATTCAAAAAAAAGAAAGAAAGAAAGAAAGAAAGAAAAGAAAAGGTAAGGCCAGTTACCAGCCTGCCACGTGCTGACTCCCCAAAGTCTCCATCAGGTGCCAAACTGGAGGGACAAGTAGGCGTTTAATGGACTCAGCTCGCCTTGCTGCCCCCTGGTGGAGTTAGGGAGCTTACTACAGATATTGAGTTAGGGGAACTCGAACATTCTGGTTTTCTGTACCCTCCCAGCAGCACTGAACCCGGGGTTTTCTGGCTCCAAAAGCTACTCATTTTATAGCACCAGGAGTAAGCAGCATTGTCAGGTCTAGGATTCGACTGATTTCAGCAACTGCTATCTCTGTATTATCTAGTCCCATGTATACATAATATACATGGGATTATATAAATTACACTATCCACACTCACTTAATTCCAGGTTCATTTTCTCCACTCATTTCCATATAACTTAATGAGATTTTACTCGGTAGTACGTTAAGGTGAGTCACCAGGGATCTCCCTTTAAACATTTTTTAGTGTGTGTGTGTGTGTGTGTGTGTGTGTGTGTGTGTGTCTCAACCTCCACACACACTGAAAAATGTATATATACACATATACACACACACATATCCTATAAGTGGAAAATAATTTTTTTCATGAAGACATGAATGACTTCAAGATAAGACACACTTCCAGTCATCCCATATAGGAGAGCTTCTCACATGTGGATTGTTTGTCCATTTGAAGTGAATTTTTACACTTTGGTGTAACCCAATTGTCCTTAATCTTCAGCATCATGTTCGCAAGAGTTCAGAGAACATTTGTACCAAGATATTACAGATGTATGTCCCCCTCACAACGACTGATGCAGCCAAGATTTCCTCAGCCTTCATTTTAAGAAGTTAAGAGACTTGCCCAGGGTCATGTGCATTGCTGGTGGCCCAAAGAGTGTTGATTGACCTTCTACTGTGGTTTCTGCAGCACCAGGGCGGCTGCTTTGTGGTGGTTGTAGACATCTGTCTTCCTGATAGGATAACTCCCACCAGCACAGGACCTTGGCTTTGTGAGGCCTTTTCCTGGTTTAATTCTTGACCTGAGGCTGAGCCATTCTCTGCTCTGGGGGGTCACCCCTTGAGAGAAGCATCCTCCCAGTGGTTAAAAATGCTCACTAGGCCAGGAGTGGTGGCTCAGCCTGTAATCCCAGCACTTTGGGAGGCCAAGGTGGGAGATCACTTGAGTTCAGGAGTTCCAAACTAACCTGGGCAGCATAGTGAGAACCTGTCTCTAAAAAAAAAAAAAAAAAATTAAAAAATTAATCCAGGCACGGTGGCGCACGCTTGTAGTCCCAGCTACTCAGAAGGCTGAAGTGGAAGGATTGCCTGAGTCCAGGAGGTGGAGGCTGCTGTGACTGTGATCTTCGTGATCATGCCACTACACATGATCATGTAGGCTGGGTGACAGAGTTAGACCCCCATTCCCAAAAAAAAAAAAAAAAACCTCAAACCAAAAAAAAAGTGCTCACTCAACTTCCACCTACCCAGCTCTTACTCTGATCAGCATCACTGGCTTTGGCTCTGACTCACAAACCACATGCACAACAAGGGAAGCCGAGGAGGTGCATACACGTTGCAGGCAGGACGGAGAAAGGGATGCTTTGCAGAGCACAGCCCTGGCCAGAGCCACCCTAAGGCCCTTTTCACCGCGTGTAGACGTGCTAGAGATAAAATTACCCTAGAGGGCGCTCGCAGACTCTTGAATCCGGAGCCTGCAAGAGGCAGTGAAACGAGATGGATAGAAATAGATGCAGGAGGAATTGCAGATTTTTTTTTTCATTAGTAAGTAATACCTCTCCCCCGCTGCCCGCCCCGATCAGCATCAGTGAAAATCAAGCACGTGTGGGAAAGTTAAATATGTAGGATTTCTTTGTGTTTCCTCTGTGAATGAGCAGTGAACCCTACCCTCCAGGGGAGTTTGCTGCAGTTCACTGCCCTGTCATATTTATAATTATCAGGAGAGGGAGGGAAATGAAGAGTCGACTGCTTAAGTCTTCAGCGGTTGAGCTGCTGGCCCCGGGGACATGCCGGGAACGTCTTGTTCTGGCTGGGCTCCGTGGAAATCCTCCTGAATGGCCATCTGACCTCTCCTCGGGCCACCTGAGGAAATTGGCTTTGGTTAGATCAGATGGGCTATAATTGGCTTTCGAGTTGTTAAAGCACATTCTGGGTACACATTTCTCGGTGTTTTGAAAGGCATGTGTTTTCCTTGGATTGGATCAGAGCAGAGGGGAGTGGGTTACAGCTTGGGTGGGTGGTTGGACCAGAAGGCTGTTTCCCAAGGCTTGCTCTGCCTCTGAGCCCCCCCAGGGACAGGGTGTCTTCCAAGTCCCTCTGCCCCCTTCCCTGCCTCCCCTTCAAACCCAGGATCAGGGAGAGGGCTGAGTCTGTGGGCCTGCTGTAGAACTCACAAGGGAAGCGCTGGCCTGGGTGATTTTGAGGGCTCTTTTCAACCCTTAGGGTCTATGACCGTTAATTTGTGGCTTCTGAAGCAAGGAGAACACAAAAGTGAGTCCATGTGGCTTCTACATTGTAAGTGGTAAAACTGTTTTCTCTGCCTCTGGTCATGTCCTTCCCTCAAATCATTCTCTAACCAGAATGGTCCTTTTATTTATTTATTTATTTATTTATATATTTTTTTGAGTCGGAGTCTCACTC
This sequence comes from Carlito syrichta, assembly GCF_000164805.1. Taxonomy (NCBI): domain Eukaryota; kingdom Metazoa; phylum Chordata; class Mammalia; order Primates; family Tarsiidae; genus Carlito; species Carlito syrichta. The sequence continues at coordinate 906,590 of NW_007259689.1, read as the reverse complement.
TGTCGCCCAGACTGGAGTGCAGTGGCCACTCCCGGTCACCGCAGCCTCGACCTGCTGGGCTCCGGTGATCCTTCCACCTCAGCCTTCCGAGAAGCTGGAATTACAGGCATGCGCTACCACACCTGGCTGATTTTTTGATTTATTGTAGAGATGAGGTATCGCTGCCCAGGCGGGTCTTGAACCCGTGGGCTCAGGCAATCCACTTACCTCGGCCTCCCAAAGGCGCGGGATTACAGGCTGAGCCACCGAGCCCGGCCAGAATGGTCCTTTTAAAAGTGCATCTTTGTACCACAATGTCATATTTATAATTATCAGGAGAGAGAGGGAAATTAAAAGATTCGACTGCTTAAGTCTTCAGCATCAGATCCTGATTTTCTGTTCCTTCCTTCCCTCCTCCCTCCCTCCCTTTCTTTTTCTTTCTTCTTTTTCCCCTCTCCTCTTCCCTCCCCTCCTCTTTCCTTCCTTCCCTTTTTTCTTGTAACAGTGTCTCACGCTGTCACCCAGGCTATAGTAGATCTCGCCATGCTGCTCAGGCTGATCTCGAACTCCTGGCCTCAAGCCATCTTTCCTCCTTGGCCTTCCAAAGCACTGGGATTTCAGGTCTGAGCCATAGTACTTGGCTGCCAGGTCATGGTTTTCTTTTCTGCTTAAAACTCTTCAGTGGCTCCATGTGTCCCTTCCTGAAAATGCTCAAACCCCTTGGCATGCACAATTTACAAGACTTTTCACGATCTGTCCTACAGACTCAGGCCATTCTGGAAGATGGCAGGATTTATTGAGAGGACAGAAAAGCTCCCATAGTGGGAGGGGACCCGAGGGGGTTGCCCTTAGGTCAGTTTTTACCTTACGTTACGTCTCTCAGAGATACTACCAAACCTTTGCAAAGTGGTGTCCTCCCTGAGATAAATTCGCTTTGTCTTTTTTGTTTTGTTTATTTGTTTTTTGTTAGGGTCTCATGCTGTTGCTCAGGCTGGAGTGCAGTGGCATGATCACGGGCTCACTGCAGCTTTGAGCTCCTGAACTCAGATGATCCTCCTGCCTTAGCTTCTCTAGTAGCTGGGACTATAGGCACAGACCACCATACCTGGCACATTTTAAAATTTTCTGTAGAGATGAGGTCTCGCTTTGTTGCCCAGGCTGCTCTTGAACTCTTGGGCTCAAGAAGTCCTCCTGCCTTGGCCTCCCAAGGTGCTACCTCGCCTGGCCCACTTTGTCTTATCAACAGGTTGTGTTGGTGATGTTAGGGGAACCAGCTACTGACACAGCTGGAGGGCTGGGGGTGTACCCCTTAAGGAAGCATAATTAGCTTTATTGAACATCTGGAAAGTAGTTTGCCTGCATTTGGGTGTTTGGGTTTTGAACCTACAGCTCCCAAAGGATAGCTCAGGAAAGGATCATTTGGTAAAGATAAGGCCACTGTGATCTCTGTCACCTTCAGAAGCTTGTTCTTACTCTCTCATGCATTCACTTGACCCATATCTTCCAGTGCCTCAGTCAGGGATCATTAGTAAGGGCATGAATTCATCTAATTAGCTTCATTGAAAGTATGGGGGAGGTGGATCAGGTACAGTGGTACATGCCTGTAATCCCAGCACTTTGGGAGGCCAAGGTGAGGGGATTGCTTGAGCCCAGGGGTTTGAGACCAGCCTGGGCAACATGACCAGATCTTATCTCTACAGAAAATTAAAAAATTAGCTGTGTGGTGGCATGTGCTTATAGTCCCAGCTGCTTGGGAGACTGAGGCAGAAGGATCACCTGAGCCCAGAAGGTTGAAGGACAGGGTAAGCTGGGATTGTGCTACTGCACTCCAGCCTGGGCAACAGAGTGAGTACCCATCTTTAAAAAAAAAAGCATAAGAAGGAAACTCTTGAAAACAAAAGTCAAGAAGGGTAGCCAGGTCTCAAAGGAACTGAAAAGTTCCTGAACAGCTATTTGAGCCATGTCTTATTCCCTAAGGCCATGTGGTCTTTGGACTTTGCTTCTCTTTGTGCATTTCCCCCCATTCTTTCTCTACTTCCTTTTGGTTCCTGGACAACTGCCTGTAGCTTTACCTTGCCAGGATGCTGAATTTTGGCCCTGATTCTGCCTGACTTTATGTGACCAGCATCCACCAAAGACTGGCTCTAGTCTCCAGATTTTTGGTTCATATTCATGAGAACCTCTGGTTAGTTACTGGGAGTGGAAGCTGGAGTCCAGGCTGGCTTCCAGCAGATTTAGTCCAATCATCTTTTTTTTTTTTTTTCTGAGTTGGAGTCTCTGTCACCCAGGCTGGAGTGTAGTGGCACACTCACGGCCACTGCAGCCTTGACCTGCTGGGTTCAGGTGATCCTTCTGCCTTAGCCTCCCAAGAAGCCGTAACCACAGGTGCGCTCTACCATGCCCGGCTAATGTTTTGATTTGTTGTAGAGGCAAGGTCTTGCCAAATTGCCCAGGCTGGTTTTGAACCCCTGGACTCAGGCAATCCTCTAGCTTCCGCCTCCCAAAGTGCTGGGATTAGAGATGTGAGCCACCATGCCCTGCTTGGTTCAATCATATCAATGGGGATTTTGGTTACATGACCGTTCCTCTCTCAGCAAGGATTGCCAAAGGGAGTAAATCATGATGGTCTCGTGGTTTCGACAGTCATGTTTGCTGGTGTAACATACATTCTACTTGTTGAGATGTAGAATGTCCTTGACTGGTGCCTGCCCCCAATTCTTCTGCAACTTCCTAGCAGGATTCCAAAAACAAAGAATCCATGTTCAACTTTGACTGTCAAATATGTTTTTGAGTTCCTTAGTGAAATAATAGTCTTGAAATGCAGGCGTTGTTGAGAGAACATTGGGATTCATAAATTACAACGGCTCTTTTGACACATCGAGAGCAGAAGGGGGAATGCATTGGAACTGGTAATCTGGACAGAGAGTCTTACAAAAATCCAAAGATAGAGACTCAGGATATGCCATAAAGAAAGTCCATTCTAGGCTGGGCTCAGTGGCTCAGCCTGTAATCCCAGCACTTTGGGAGGCCGAAGCAAGTGGATTGCCTGAGCCCATGAGTTTGAGACCAGCCCGGGAAACTTGGCGAGACCTCATCTCCACAATAAGTAAAAAATTAGCTGGGCATGGTAGCGTGTGCCTGTAGTTCCAGTTGCTCGGAAGACCGAGGCAGAAGGATCGCTGGAGCCCAGCAGGTCAACGCTGGGGTGGCTGTAAGTGTGCCACTGCACTCCAGCCTGGGCGATGGAGTGAGACTCCAACTAAAATGAATGAATGAATGAATGAATAAATAAATAAATAAATAAATAAGTCCCTTCTGGCCTACGGGGGGCAGGGGGAAATGAGGGATTTGGGAAGAGGAGAGAGAACCAGAAAAACTGGAGATTCCTCTAGCCTCCACCTCCCAAAAGGGTCCAGGCTGCCCTCCCCAGGAGAGAAAGGTTAAAGAGTGAGGGATGGTACAATAAAGAACAGAAGTGGGGTGGCATCCTGTGGGAGCAGATCTTACTCCTTGTTTTTCAGGGATAATTTGGGGACTCTTCAGCCCCATAGAGTCGTCCTGCAACTAGCATGGAACCGGAGCTTCACGGAGCCACTCAGGGTGGTGTAAAGATATCTGAGTGAGGCATCCTGGTGATGGACCAGGGAAGCCAGGGATTATATGCAAGGTATCTGTATATACTTAGTTGCTGAGGTAGAGGGATGCAGAAGAGTCTGGGCTCAGAATGAGTCTGCAACAATTGGGGCTACTTGGTACTCAAGATAACCATTTGGAGACAGCTTTACCTCAGAGAGGACCTGTGCAGGACTAACAGGAATAAGAGTAGACCAGCCACATCTGCCAGGGATGAGTGTAGACCAGCCATGCCCATGAGGGAGAAGGGTAGATCAGGCATGCCCCCCCAGGAACAAGAATACACCAGCTACTCCCATCAGGAATAAGAGTAGAGCAGCCATTCCCATCAGGGATAAAAAGAGATCAGTCACACCCATCAGCAAGGGAAGTAGACCAGCCAAGCCCATCAGGGACAAAAGTAGACCAGCCATGCCCCCCAGGGACAAGAGTAGAGCAGCCATGCCCCCCAGGGACAAGAGGAGACCAGCCATGCCCATCAGGGAGGAGAGTAGTCCAGCCATGCTCATCAGGGATGAAAGTAGATCAAACAAGCCCACCAGGGAGAAGAGTAGACCAGCCACATCCACCAGGGACCCAGGTAGACCAGTCACACCCATCAGGGATGAGAAAAGACCAGCCATGCCCATCAGGGACAAGAGTAGACCAGCCACACCCATCAGGGATGAGAGTAGACCAATCACAGCCCATCAGGAACCAGCAGAGACCATAGGGACAGAAGTTGCCCATCATGAACACACATGAGTGAACCTCCCCTTGCACTCATGGGGGACTTTTTTGAGAACAGAATTATCCCTGAAAAAGAACTTGATCTTTGAATCAAGTGAGTATATACTCAGAAGAGACTGAGTTAGACCAAAAGGGTTTGTTTCAGGTGAAAAGAAGTTGAATTATCTTTGACTTGTGAAGATCATTGTCTACAATCAATGGGAATTGACTCAAGAACATGTGAACCATTATGGTGACAAGCTATATCCCCCATCTTCCGTTTGCATGTCTGAACCATTATGTTAACTTTTCTCTTATCACAGTATTGGGTCTACTAAACTCAGATCCTTTCATTCATTATTTTAAAAAATTATATATAAAGAGATAGACAAGAAATGCATACTTTAGCTTAATGGTTTAATCAATTTTTGTTGAACAAGGACTATATGTGGGCTCTGGGGGGCATAGACTGGAGCAAGACAAGCATAGTTCCTACCCTAAGCAATGGTTAGTCTTTGGAATAAGGGAAGAAGACCATCTTTCTGTCCAATGATTTGTCATTGCTGTTTATTGCACTCTGTGGCCACACTATTTTCTGTCCACTCTATATAGGTTAGTACAATTTGTGCACTGAGTAATGTGGGTAGGTGCTGAGTTAAAATTCATTCTATTTAGAATACATTCCCCTTCTTCAAAGTTTTCCAATGCCTACTGATTTCTGAGCCATTCCAACATGTATTCATTGACCAATCATCATTTACATAGCAAATATTTATTCTGTGACAGTTTATAGATACTCTATTAGTTGCCAGGAATCCAGAGATAGATGAAGCCCTTTCCACCTTGAAATTGTTGACTGTCTACTGGGGAATGTGAATAAATCAATAAACACTGAGGAGGGAATGTGGTGGAAGGCTGATCTGCCATTTATGTTGTTGTTACAGCCTGACTGGGTTCTTATGCCTGCTGTCCAGAAAAACCGAGACTGATGCAGCCATTATATTAGAGAAAGAGTTTAGTACTGCAAAGCAGCTGAGTAAGGAGGATGGGGCATATTTCTCAAATCCACATCTCTGAGAATTCAGAGGCTCAGGTTTTTAAAGGCGATTTGGCAGTTAAGGGGCTAGGGACTGCTGATTAGTTTGGGAATTGAATCACAGAGATGCTGAGATTATCTTCTTGCACCAAGTCAGTTTCTGGGTGGGGTTCACAGGTCACTGGTCTGATTGGTGGCAAGGGTCTACCAAAATACAGAATCTGAAAAACATCTTAAACACCAGTCTAAGGTTTATGTTATCAATAGGAGTAATTGGGGAAGTTACACATCTTGATGAGGGAGGGGGGACTCCTAGTAAGCTACTTTCACCTTTGCATGATTATACTTGATGCCATCAAGGAGATCACTGTTTAAGGCTCACTATTTAACCACTTTGGGTGCAGCTTCGCCCTTCCCCAGGGCATGAAGATCATTACTTGTTCTCTATTGCAGTGTCTGTGTAAACCAACAGATCTGTTCATTTCTAACCATAGCTGAACTATTGCAGGGCTCGTATCTCTTCTACAAATTTTATCCAGTGGCCCTATATTAATTTTATGTAGGCAGTTACATTGTGTAGAGTGTGAACTGCTCCAGGATACCAGGCCAGGGGTGGCAGTAATCAACTCATGGGTTCCGGCACAGGGCTGCATACATATATGGGAAGGGCTGCATTTTTATACACCCAAGATACCATTTGCTCACCAGGTACTGTTACTCTCCATCTACTGGACTATGTCTACCTAGAGGAAGCAACTTTTCCTCATTTGCAGAAGAATGCTGTGAAATCTGACAAGCTGTCATGAGAGAAGAGAGGATAATTGAACTTAATTGAGCTGAGTTTAAAAGATGGGATGGAAACTGGCCAGAAAGCAGAAATGAAGAAGAGTTTTTTAGGTGGAGGGAACAGCGTGTGCAGATGTGCTAGGGAAGGAGAGAGGGTATTAAATTTAAAGAGCAACAGGTTGTTTGCAAAAGAGATTGTGCAGGAGAATTCTGGGAGATTAGCTCACAAAGAAGAACAGAGGCCAATTATGAGGGTGTCGGTTGCTGAGAAGTTGTCATTTGTCCTGTGGCTTTAGGGAACCTTTGGAGGATTTAGGTATCACCTCTAAATAATAGGTCCAGTGTGAAGTCATCCTTCCTGACTTGTCAGCCCTCTTCCCTTCTGGCTTCTGTTTCTCTCGCCTCTTATTTTCCTTCCTACCTTGGCCACATGTTGGGATTTAATTATGGTTGGTCTTCTTTGCCATCTACCCAATTCTGGTGAAATCATCCTCTCCCTTTATCTTTTACCAGGTGCAAAGCTCTGTGGCAAGGACTGTGCCTTATACTCCTAAAACATATCTCTTTTGGCAACATTTCTAAAGCATGGTATATATACCATCTAAGATATGTGAGATGACTTAAGTAGCACACTTAAGTAAATATTAATATACTTAAAGATATAAATATTTTTCTTTTAATATATTTATAGTATTATGTTTTATACATGTATTTAGTATATTTATTTTAATGTGTAAAATATAGCTATGGTTTTTTTTTTTTTTGAGATAGGATCTGACTCTACTGCCCAGGTGGAGCGCAGTGGCACAGTCACACAATCATAGCTTCCCACAGTCTTGACCTTCTGGGCTCAGTCAGTGTGAGTAACTGGGGCTACAGGCACATGCCACCACGCCTGGCTAATTTTTTGATGTTTTTGTAGCGATGAGGTCTTGCTGTGTTGCCAGGCTGGTCTCTAACTCCTGGGCTCAAGCAATTCTCCTGCATCTGCCTCCCAGATTGCTGGGATAATGGGCATGAGCCAACATGCCCAGCTCCAGCTAATTTTTTCAGTTTATTTGTAGAGGCAGAATCTTACTATGTTGCTTAGGCTGGTTTCAAACTTTTGGGCTCAAGCGATCTTCCTTCCTTGGCCTTCCAAAGTGCTGGTATTATAGGCATGAGGCATGGTGCCCAGTCCCAAATCTATGATTTTACTGGATGTATCTATTTAGGATGAAGCTTAAATAGGGTTTAAGTTAAAGACTTTGATGATTTAAAGAAAAAAAAATACTGGTGCCTCATAAATACAGAAACACTTGCAAAGTTCACATGCAAATAACTTTGAGATCTTTCATAGGGTTGCACACATCAGTAAGGGCTTAACACAAAACAGTTAGAAAATTGACTTGATTTTAATTAGTTTAGTACTACATATTCAGGATAGTTTACCTAGAAAGTAGTAGTCAGCATAAGAACTTGAAAGGAAGAAAGAAGGAACTAAGGGAGAGAGAAAGAGAGGGAGGGAGAAAAGGAGATACCAAGTACCCGTGTGGAAGAAGTTTCCATGCTGCTGGGTTGGGGTAAAACATAGGACTCTGAGCCCATTGCAAGGGGATCACCAGGTGGCAAGGAAGAGTTTGGCACTGCATTTCGCACAGATAAGAATGTTACCTGGGCAGGAGGCAGAATCATATCATCACCTGGTTGTCTTCCAGGTGTCTAGCTTTGCTTTGATATCTTTTTTTGCCTTTGATGGTGACTATTGGGGGGTGGGGGACAACTGGCTTTACTCTCCTATACACTCACACTTCTGGTCATCAAAATCTGTTTTTTTTCCCCCACTATACCAAACAATTCTCCACTTTTTGGCAGACACTGGCTGGGTGTCCTACAATTTAACTCAGTTTGATGCCATTCACCTGGAAATAGTGTCAGATCCCACAGGTTAAGGGCTCAGTCTCCCACGACCAGCCCTCCCACCTTCACACACAAGTCCAGGTTGTTACCTGTGCTTCTGACCTACCAGCTATGAGTCTGAGGTTCCCACGGCCCCCTCCTTAGGATCCAACATTAGCCAATGCTCACTGAACTCAGGAAAGTGCTTGACTTACTATTACTCATTTTATAAAAGGATACATAGGGGAGTTTTAGGCATTCCCTCTATTCTCTGAAGGTTTGATCATTTGTGTCTATGAAAATGACTTCACAATAGATGAACAGGAGAAGGACACACAAATTTATTACTTGCATATGCATGTGGGTCCCACAAAGATGAGAGTCAAAGAAGGGCCAGATAGTTGAAGCTTAAATAGGATTTTGAGCTGCAGAAAGAAATAGAGGCAGGTAGGCTCCTGGAGGTTGGTGGTGACAAGTTGTGGGAAGGTAAGAGGAGGAACTGCGCTGTGATCAAAGGTGGCCCTAGTGTGCAGATACAGTCTCTGAGGTAGCAGCCCTCAGAGAGTATGAGGGGGGACCTCAAAAAACCAGAATTTATTTATAAAAAAGTGTGCATTTATTCTTACATGTTTAAACTTTAGTCACCTTCAAAGTACTCTCCGTTTGATGCAATACATTTATTGAGACACTTTTTCCACTGCTCAAAACAGCTTTTGAACTCATCAATTTTGAAGCCTTTTGGTGATTCTGCCACTTTTTGGTTTCACCTCTTCCACATTGGCAAAACGTTCCCCTTTGAGGCTTTTTTTTTCATTCAGGGAAATTAAAAAAAAGTTGCTTAAGGAGAGATCAGGTGAATAGGGAGGGTGGGGCCAGGGGTCATGCTGTTTTTGGTCAAACGCTGTTGAATGCTCAACCTCATGTGGGCAGGTGCGCTTGCAAATCACCCAACATGAATGGGCAAATATATTGAAAGACTCTCTAAAAAAAATTCACAGAAGCTGAATGCAACCTTTTGCAACAATGCTAGCAGGTACACTGATACTGATGGATTCCTAGAACACTTAACTAGTGGGGAAAATCTGTACTACAAGAGGCCTGCCCTCCAACAGACAATTCTGTGTTTTTGGGGGGTTCCCTTCGTAAATGAAAATTCTGTCTGGGCATCGTGTCCTGGGCATGGAGACTGCTAGTCTCCTCTCCTGCTATAGGAATTCATCTTCTCTGGTTAATGTGGATTCCAAGGGGAGGGGTACATGGCAGTCCTTCCTTTGGAGGAACTTCCCTTAGTCAGATAAAGGACACCTCAGAGAAAGTACCTTCTTGTGTTTCAAGAGGACCTTAGGAGGGAAAGAAGGGCAAGAGGCTGGGGAGCATGAGAAGGCCAGAGAGATTGATCTCCTTCCGTTCAAAGCACTCAGTGTGCTGTACCCACATGTCACACTTTGGCGCATCATTTTGTGAGTCTCAACAGATACACCTCAGGAACAGTTAGATGGAAGGGAGGCAAAGGGCAAGGTGTGGGGGTAGGGTGCAGAGTGCTCTTTCAATCCCTCTGAGTGCACCAACCTCTGAGCACGTCCACATGTTCGGCAACCTATAAACTCTCAGACTTCTGTCCTTTTGGGTTTTTATGAAGGCTCATTACTTAGACATGATTGGCTGAATCATTGGCCATTGGTGATCAATCCAACCTCCAACCCCCATTTCATCTCTCTTTCAGTCTGGGGGCGAGGCTGAAAGTTCCAACCCTCCAATCACATGGCCGAATTGGGGGCCCTCCCACCAGCCCCTATCCAGAAGCTATCCAGGAGCTCCCAGCCATCGGTCATCTCACTAACATTCAAAAGGACACTATTTCTTCAGAGATACCAAGGGTTTTAGGAGCTATGTGCCAGGAAACAAGAGAAAGACCAAAATATATATTTATTATATCACAATATCACAGTGCTTTTTATTCTCCCTCTCCTCAGTGTGTGCAAGCGTATACACACACACACACACACACACACACACACACACACACACACACACACTTCCTTCTCAAGGTCATGATTGTTGAGGGAGGAAAGGCTCTGACCTGGAAGTTTAACCCCAATTGAAACAAAGATATGTTCACTTCTATGGGTTTCCTCTGGGCAACTTGGTGAGACCTTGTCTCTACAATAAAAAAAAAAAAAAAACTGGGTGTGGTAGTGCATGCCTGTAGTTCTGGCTTCTTGGAAGGCTGAGGCAGAAGGATTGCGGAAGCCCAGCAGGTTGGTGCTGGGGTGGCTGTGAGTATGCCACTGCACTCCAGTCTGGGTGACGGAGTGAGACTCCAACTCAAAAATAAAAAATAAATAAAAATTTGGGTTGAATTTTTAAAAATTTGGGGATAGTGCAGGCAAAGTGTCCATATGACTGTGTTTGCCTGGGACCTATTGACATGATGTAATTATTAATAGAGTCCTCTTTCAGTCTCAAAATTTAAAGGATAAGTTATATGAGCACCCTAATTAGAAGGATCCTCGTGGAACCAGAGGATGCTGAGTGATACCCATAAGATTTATAAAAGTTTGCATTTGGCTCTGGTTGGATAAGAATGTCGAATTTTTAGATGAGCAATTTTAAAGAGTGACTGTTATTACCTCTGTCACCATTATATTTTGATTATGTGCTCTATAATTAGATGTTGAAAATGCTAATGCATATTAATACTTGATTGATTTGATTACTCATCCTAATTATACTTTGATCGCTTTTGATAAATATATTGATTCATATTTTATTTACTTCACAGTATTCTTTGTGTAACTATGCTTTGATACTATCTGATTACATCTTAATATTTGATTGCTTTGAGTAGCTCTTGTTTTAACCATTGGGAAGTTGGATCATATTAACTCTGATCTACCTGAATAGTACTGAGCATAGATTTTTGATGTCCTCCCACTACTTAGACAGTGTGACATTTGGTGGGTCACCTAATGTCTCTGGTCTTTGGTTTCCTCATCTCTAAAATGGGGATAATAGTAAAAGTTACTTATAAGAGTGCCAGGTAGATTATATGAGATAGTCATGTATTAATAGGGTATCCTGGTTCCGCCCTAACTGACATTCTAGATAATTCTAACATGTAGATGCTTTTCCCTACTCCCACCGAAGTATCTGTTTCATGAGCTGATATGCATTAAGGATTTTTGTTGTTGATGTTTCTGAAGGGGTCTCAGGGAGAAGTAGTTCTGGGTAGGGTGCTGGTGAAGGGAAGAAGCGAGAAGAGAATGCAGGGAATGGTGTGCCATGAGTCCGTCTTTTAATTTAGCCCATGAGGTCCAAGTATTCACTTAATAGAGAGCCTGGCCATGGGGTTGATGTGCTTGGGGATGTGTGTGTGTCTTTTCTTTTCTTCTATTTTTTTGAGTCTGGGTCTCATTCTGTCATGCAGGCTGGAGTGCAGTGACGCAATCACAGCTCACTGCAGCCTCAACTTCCTGGGCTCAGTCTTCCAAATAGCTCCTCCTGCCTCAGCCTCCCAAGTAGCTGGGACTACAGTGTGTACCACCACGCCTAGCTAGATGTTTTTGATTTTTTTGTAGAGATAAGATCTTGCTGTATTGCCCGGGTTGGTCTTGAACTCCAGGGCTTAAGTGATTCTCCTGCCTCAACCTCCCAAAGTGTTGAGATTACAGGTTTGAGCCACTGCGCCCAGCCTGTGTGTCTTTTCTAATTTACTCAGAGGGGCCATGAGAGCCACTCAGAGGTATCACATGAGAGAGGGCCTTGTACCCGCATGGAATTAGATGAAGAGAGAGAGGGGGAGAGTAAACACTGAGGAAGTTATGTGTGAGAAAGATTTTGAGATTCTGGGCACAAGAACAGCTGTTCAGGGTCTGGGAGACATCCTAGCCCCCCAGCCTCTGCCATGCTGCGGTTTCTGCCCTGAATCCCAGCATGCTCTGTGGAAGATGAATGTGCCTTGTAAAGTTCAGAAACGTGTGTGTGTGTGTGTGTGTGTGTGTGTGTGTGTGTGTGTGTGTGTATAT
>NW_007259689.1:892047-894525 GCF_000164805.1 Carlito syrichta | reverse complement strand
TCTCTCTCTCTCACACACACACACACACACACACACACACACACTCACACACACACACAAAACCATCTCAAAAATTTTAGGCTGAGGATAGGGCTTTTAAAGGGAAAAAACAGAATGAGGAGTATCTGGGAGCGGCACAGGGAGATCTTGCTTTGATGAATTACCATTCACCTGGAGAGGTGGCCCAGGTTGTAGATTAATCACCTTCAGGTGATCACTAAACATGACAAATTCTGCCACGGGATCTCCAAGCTCTGTTATTCCAAAGTCAGCCTCTGAAAATTCTCAAGCAAGTTACACAATTAGATTAGGAAGTTAAAAAAAAAAGTCTTTAAAGTGTAGGCTAAGTGAGAAGTAGCATTTCCAAAGCTGAAATGAAAATTCTCGGTGACAGGAATGTGGGGGGTATGTGTGAGGAATAACGCTTAACTACTGCAATAGCTGGAAATTATAGAGCACTTACCTCCAGGTACTTTGCCCAACACTTTCCAAACATTAGGATTTTGAGTGGTCACAACAACCCTGTGACAACAGTCTCTTTTTGTTATCCCCATTTTGCAGATGGGAAAGAGAAGCGAGCAGAAATTAAGTAACTTCACCCAGCATTACAGAGAGTAACTGGCAGAGCCAGGATATGATCCAGAAGGTCAGATGCCAGAGCCCATACTCTTAGCTAGGACTCCATTCTGGCCCCTCATCAGGGAACCTGGAATCATTCCTGACACAGGGAAGCCCCCACACCGGCCCCCCAGGGACACTTGGAGTGGGGAGGAACTCCTTTATTGCATGAGCCCACTATCCTTAACTCACTGAAATCTGGGTATATGTCTTAATGAGACCTGTCTTTTCCCTCAGTCTGGGGACTCTGTTTCTTGGCGACAAAGCACACCCACCCGGGTTCTGGTCCTTGCTTAGGACTCAGCCAAGGGGTCTCTCTTTAGTATTCTGGGTGACTGGCTTAGCAGCTCCCTTCTTCTCACAGGTTTTTAGAGACGGAGACCCTCTTAGCCAAACCTGTGCTCCTTGACCTTCTGTTGAGCATGCCTTTGCTCTGACCCATCCTGAAGTCCACAGGTTCATGGACTGACTTTCTTCTTGCCAGCTGGGAAGAGACTCAGGAATGGCTCCCTGGCATTGGGCCATTGGAGAAAGTGGTTGCCAGGTCATCTGCTGACATTTCTGGCTGCTCCCCAGGTGACCCACAAGCCTTGGGAATGTGCAAAGCAATGCCCAGACACAGCTATATGCTCATGAAATAGCAGAGCGACCATGCCATGCCAACAAGACACTTCTACAGTGTAACATGACAATCCCAAATCTGAGAGGGCTTTCAAGTGAGAGTCTTTGCCTATTCCAAATAACTCACCTTGAGATCCAGCAGGAAAAGAGACTGGTTTATTAGAACATATGGGAGGCACCGATGGCGGCTGGTCGGTAAAGAAGGAATCTACATCTCAGGGCAGTACAGCAAGCAGTTTTATAGGTGAGTAACTCAGTTCATCAAATTTCTACCTGGTGCTTACGATTGCATTGATTACATGTGATGACCACATTATTTTCAGTGTTGCTTGGTCACCTGCCTCCACGACTCATGATTGGAAATATGCCCTTCAGAGACCAGCCTTGGTCAGAGGCTGATCCCTGGGAGAAGGGGAAGAAAAAAATCAGGTATAGGGGAGAAGAGCCTGGATAATGACCTCATAGGTAGTATCCCATATGAGTCACCACACACGAGTAAGCATCCTATCGTAATCCTTCCTTCCTTCACAGAAAAGCCATGTACCCACTTCCCATCCCTGACACTATTTTTTTCTTTTCCTTCACTCTATTTTGTAACTTTTGGAGTATAGTTTTGTAATATTTTTTAATATGTTAGGAATTTTCAAAATCGAAATCTTACTCTTTTCCTTTATATATAAAGTTAAAATTGTGTATATAAAGTGAACATTTTTGTCATGCATGAATAAAAAAAAAAATCCTTGGAGGAAACAAAGTAAAATGTTAACAAGTCTGTGCGTGATGGAATTATGGGTTATTTTAATTTTCTTCTCAATGTTTCTTGGTAAGAATGTGCTGCTTTAATAATATGATAGGGAGTGTATTCTGTTTGTATTTTTTTTTAGGTTAGTTTTTTCTTTCTTCTTTTTTTTTTTTTTTTTTGAGTTGGAGTCTTGCTCTGGTGCCCAGGCTGGAATGCAGTGGCCACCCCAGCATCGACCTGCTGGGCTCCAGCGATCCTTCCCCCTCAGCCTTCCAAGTAGCTGGAACTACAGGCACATGTTATTATGCCTGGCTAATTTATTTATTTATTTATTGTACAGACAAAGTCTCAGTAAGTTGCCCGGGCTGGTCTTGAACCTGTGGGCTCAGGCAATCTGCTTGTGTCAACCTCTCAAAGTGCTGAGATTACAGGCTAAGCCACGGAGCCTGGCCAGTTGTTTCTTTCAATGCGGTTTTATTCTATCTTTTTTTTTTTTT
>NW_007259689.1:882090-892027 GCF_000164805.1 Carlito syrichta | reverse complement strand
CAAGTAGCTGGAACTACAGGCGTGCGCTACCACGCCTGACTAATTTTTTGATTTATTGTATAGATGAGGGCTTGCCAAGTTGCCTAGGCGGGTCTCGAACCCACTGCTCTGGCAATCCACTCACCTCAGCCTCCCAAAGCACGGGATTATAGGCTGAGCCACCGAGCCTGGCTTATTCTATCTTGTGTAAACTGTTTAGTGCAACTGTATTTCGAGTAGGCATGATATTTTTGGTTTTGACTCCATTTTACTCTCTGAAATTTCTCCAGGATGGATCTGTCCTGCTAAGAAGAACGTGGACTAGAGACCCAAAATACAGACCTAGGCAACTTCTCCTCTGGGGGTTGGATGGAAAAAGCTTTGGGCAGGGAGTTATAAGGGCAAGTCCTTTTGGTGTCACCAAATACTGAATGCCTCCGTCTCTTCCTTGGTAAAGCCACTTAGACTCAGTGGCCTCTGTCGCCTCTTCCAGGCCTAAGTCTTTGGTGTCTTATGGAAGTCAGTTGGAAAACAGGGCAACAATGAGCCTGCAGCTGACGTTGTTAGACTATAACTGCTTAATCACTTGAAGATCTTGGTGGTTCTAATGAAGTAGTGAAGTAGGAGGATGATGCTTTCTGATGCTGAGCCATGGGAGAAAAACCAAGTAGCCTGGGATTGGGTTTTCTTGGAATTAGTATTAGTAAACACACACACACACACACACACACACACACACACACACACACACACACACATTTTAGAATCAGTGTCTCACTCTGTCACCCAGGTTGGAGTGCAGTGGCATGATAACAGCTCACGGCAGACTCGACCCTCTGGGCTCAGGCGATCTTTTTACCTCAGCCTTCCAAGTAGCTGGGACTACAGGCATGTACCACTACGCCTGGCTAATTGTTTGATTTTTTTTGTAGAGACAAGGTCTCGCTATGTTGCCCAGGCTGGTCTCCAACTCCTGGGCTCGAGCAATTCTCTTGTCTCGGCCTCCCAAAGTGCTAGGATTACAGGTGTGAGTCACTGTGTCTGGCCAGTATGTGGCATATTTTTAAGGTAGTAAAGGACACACATGGAAGATGGAGGAAAGAGGACAGTCTAGGATTTATGGGCAAAAGAGAAGAAGTGGAAACAAGCCCATCATCTGTAGACAATGGATGGAAGACAAAAAAAAAAATCAAAGACAGGAAGAGGAAACCTGAATTGCCCCTTCCCCACAACTGGTGGAAACTAGAAAGTCCTGTGCACCCATTTTCTCATCCGTGGTACCCGTGGTTACAACCCAATAGCACTCTCCCTGTATTCTGTGACTGTTAACTAATATACTTTGTTTTCCTTTAATTTAACTGTAAGTGTAAAGTAAATATTAATATTTTCTAAGATATAAAAGCAGCCACTTGTCACAATGCATTTCAACAAAACCAAACTGTTTGGTGACCAAGACTTCCAGAGATTTCTCCTAATTGGATAAAAGACAAGGTCTGTGCTTTTTTTTCATTTGCCTGATTAATTACCGCTCTGAAACCCTTGGAAAACAGACACGGTCTATAAGTGTTATCTATTGTTTAATCGAGAACAGATGTTTTTGGAAACCTTTTAAAATAAACCTAGAGAGTTACTGACTCCTAAGTGAATCATTTGAACAGTATATTTTTAAAGTGACATGTCAGCAAAAAGCAATTTTGACTCATGTTCGAGTTAGAGTCACGGTAATTGTGGTTTGTCCTAAACTCACCAGAATCTAGAAGCAGCTCCAAGATCATGGCAGGAAATGGCATGGCCACCCACCCAGGGGCTTAGCTGAAAACCCAGCGGTCACCCATGACGCCTTCCTGCCGCTCTTCCCTCCCTGGACCCTGCTCTCCCCAAGCTCCTTGTCACGTTCATGGCCTAAGCGCAGTGTCTCCCTAGCTGTTTCCTTGAACCACTACCTAGGTTAAGGCAACGGTATCAATTTGGCCTGGTAGAAACCAAAGTGCACCCTAGAACTTTCGAATAAAGAGACTTTAATGACAAGACTTTCAGAAGTGTGGTCAGGATGATAGGAATGGGCAAGAGGCCGATAGGGCATCTGGAGAGCAGGAACGGTGATACTCAGGACCCCTCCTGGGGTTGAGGGCAGTGGGAGGATGCCATGTTCCCAGGGCCCAGTGAAAGCCAGGGAAGAGGCTGAGGGCAGTGGCCACCCAGTGGCCACTGTGATCAAAGAGGTCATGCAGAAGAGAGCTGTGGCTGTGTAGCACCAAAGTGACAGGATGTGGGAGAGTAAATACACCGACCTTCCTTTCCTCCTGTCTTCCAATCTCCTGTAGGCACCTCCTATTGGCCAAATCCAACTGAAACCAAGCCGCAAGGGAGCTTAGGAGATGTGGTCCTTGGGGTCAGCCTCCTTGTCCACAAAGTAGGGCAGTGACAGCAGAGAATCCACTGGTGCGGCAACTAGCTCCTCCCCCCCCAACTACTGCAACAGCCTCTTGAAGGCCTCCAGGCTTGTTTTCTCCTCTAATCATTCTCCATCATGTGAAAACAGTGCTCTTCCCTGGCTCTCACTGGGCCCTGGGAACATGGCGTCCTCCCACTGCTCTCAGCCTCTTCCCTGAAGCTCCCTTTTTACAGTCCTTGAATGACTGCCCATCATTCTCAGGATAGAATGAGAACTCCTCAGCAAGGTGTCCAATGTCTTGTGAGCCATGTGTCTGTCTACTCCTACTCCTTTGTACTCTGTAGTTCTGAGAACATGACACCCTCAGGCTCATTCCCGCCTTAGCCTGTGCTGAGCCACGCCCTTTGCCTGCCATGTTCTTGACACCACTGTGCCCTACTTACCATGTCTTTCTTCTAGCTGGGTTCTACTATGCCCCGTCCCCCCTTTTAAAGACTTTGTAGGATTCTTCCCTATTTTATTTTATTTTTTTAGTTTTGAAAATAGACTTTATGTTGTGGAGAAGTTTTTAGGTTTACAGGAAAATCGAGAGTTCCCATATACTTCCTCTCTGTTTTGGATTTTGGCCATTCTAATAGGAGTGCAGTGGCATCCCTGTGTTGTCTTAATTTTTCAATTCCCCAATGATGTATGGCATTGAGCATCTTTTCATATGCTTACTTGCCATTTCATCCTCCAGTTTTAACCGTCAGTTTAGCCGACGCTTTCTGCAGGAAGGCTACTGTCCCCCGTTGCTGTGTAATACACGATTCCAAAAGTCATTAGCTTCAAACAGCAGTTATGTAAATGGAGGGCCTGTGGAAGTCAGTCGATGAGGCTGGGTTGGGCTGGGTGGCCCAACTTCAGACTGTAGTGGCTGGAGCTGTTCTGCCTCTTGATGTAGGCTTTTGGGTCTGCTGTGTGGCTCCATGCCATGTCTCCAGCCTTGTATGAACCAGAGGTATAGCCATCGCATGTTCTCATAATAAAGAAAGAAGCACAAGAGGCTGAGTGGAAACCTGACAGTTCGTAAAGCCTAGACCCACAGAGACATACTTGTGATTAAACAAAGTGAGTCATCTGGCCAACTCCAAATTCCAGGGGAGGTATGAGGCCCTAGCAAGGATGTGGATGTGGACTGGGGAGGAGTGAAGAATGAAGACCATTAAGTCTGTTGATCTCAGTCCATCCCTTTGATCACGACTACTTATTTCTTACCAACATGTTCCCGTGCCAGGGCCCCAGAAGGTGTCATCATGATGGGAGCTTGATTTGTTTAACAGAATGTCATGATTTATATCTGGTCTGGACATGGTTTCTCTTGACCCAGCCACCAATGAACTAAAATGACAAGCTATCTGCACCTTAAATACCCAATCCTTAGAGGTAGAACGGGAGGGAAATAACTAAAATAAACACTTGCGTTGCAAACACTCCGATTTCCACCCACACACTACTGGCCATAGCAAGTCACATGGTCAAGCCCAAAGCCAAGGGATACTCGTGATGAGGCCAAGAAAAGTAAGGACAATACTTTATCCCAATATAAATGGAACAGAAGCAGGGTTGTCTTTTCATTTGCACCATCTACCTTGACCACTTCTGAAAGAGGCTTTAGAAAATATGTCCTTTCTGTCATCTGAACAAGTTTCCCAGAATTGCTTCCAGCCTGAAGAAAGCCAGGGATCAGAGATCTTTTTACTTTTCAAGTCATCACAGTCCTTTATACTCAAGGACAGAAGTATTCTTGCCAACAGTACTCTCAAAAAAAAATCTGATTTTACAAATTAACAACAAAAAATTAAAAGTGACAAGGAAGCACATCTTCACCTTAGAAAGGTAAGATAAAGGAATGAGTGTTTTCTAATGATTAAATAAAAGATTGCTGAAGATAGAGTCAAAAAGGCCAAATAGGAATGTATCCCATACATATTTCTTGGTAGAGAGTTTAGGGATTTAAATAATTCAAGATTGGGGCCAAAATATGTATAGACTAATATATAACAAGCATCTTGGTAGTAAGTGTATTAAAATTGATATTTTAATTACCTCAAATCTTTCTGAGTATATCAGATTAAACAAGGTGTCCTTCAGTGAAAGCATAATTTATATAATTAGTGGTTATTAAGTCTCATGGTTAACACATAAGTCTCAGGACAGCCCTGACCTCCTAGGCTCAGGTGATCCTCCCACCTCAGCATCCCAAGTAGCTGGGAATATAGACGCATGCTACTATGCCTGGCTAATTTTTTTATTATTATTATTATTTTGGTAGAGATGAGGTCTCGCTTTGTTGCTCAGGCTGATCTTGGATTCCCAGGCTCAAGTGATCCTCCCACCTTGGCCTCCCAAAGTGCTGGGATTATAGGTGTGAGACAATGCACGCAACCTTGAGAAAGAGAATGACTACAGTGTCTGGGTTTAATCTTTAGGCAAATCTGAGGGTTTCTAATTCTTTGTATTTAAGAACATTTTAATACAATTTAATTGAGTTTTATATTGATAGAACTTTTAAAATTAGCTTTGATAAATGCCTTTTCTGTGATTTTACTACTGACCTCTCAAGAACTTCAAATAATTTAGTGACGCCGAAAGACCAAATTCCTTCTATTCCCACTAACTCACATGTAAGGTCTCAAATTTCTCAGCGCTTGTATCTGTTGCAAATAAACAAGAAAATAAAAGAAATAAAATTGGAAAAGAACCCTTTATGGGTTTTTAACATATTTTATTCTTGTCCACACATGTGGCAAACTTCATTTACAATACCTCTCTGCCTGTCTCTATACATAGTTCCTGATATTTCTGGCATATCTGGCTACTGTTGGAACCAAACCCTTATGTTTTCTAGGAGCCTGGCCTCCCGGCTGGAAGGGCTTTCTAGACCAAGACTACTCAAGGTTACAGCATCAGTGTCACCTGGAGCCTGGTCCAGGTACGAGACCCTGGGCCTCTTCTTGGACTTGCAGTACCGGAATCACTGGCAGTGGTGCCAGGGTCTCTGTACTAACAAGCCCCAAGGTGATTTAGAAGCATGCTAAAGTTGGAGAAATACTCCACTGGATGCTGTCTTCCTTTTTCCAGAGTTTGGGCTTTGCCTTGAGGACCTGGCTGAACTGGCAGTGCCCTGGGTGGACTGTTTCCACATTGTGTCTGGATGACCTGCTCTTGACTTCATCTTTGTCTCTAGGCTGAGAATCTTATACTGGCTGGGAAGTCTATGGATGCCAACCAGTTTTTCTTTTTTTTATGTTTTTTGGAGTTGGAGTCTCACTCTGTCCTCCAGGCTGGAATACAGTGGCATGCTCACGGCCACCCCAGCGTCGACCTGCTGGGCTCCGGCGATCCTTCTGACTCAGTCTTCCAAGTAGCTGGAACTACAGGTGCGTGCCACCACGCCTGGCTAATTTTTGATTTATTGTAGAGACAAGGTCTCACCAAGTTGTCCAGACTGGTCTCGAACCCTTGGGCTTAGGCAATTCACTTGCCTTGGCCTCCCAAAGTGCTGGGATTACAGGCTAAGCCACCGAGTCTGGCCAACAACTCGTTTTATTTTCCAAGCTGGCTAGTTTGAGCCCTATTGTCCCTCTGAATTCTGCCTGTAATCCGACCAGTTTTTCCCAGAGCTGTACCACAGTGTATGCACCGAGAACTTCTAGAGTCACCTGCCTGGCAGTCTTGCCCAAGCCCACAGGTTTGTTAGGCACATTTACTGACTTCCAAGTTAACTCAGATAACAGTTTTACCAGATGTTTTGTCACTACATAACACTGGTCACCATTTTTCAGCCTCCTATAATTCTTTCCTTGTTGCTTTTTCAGTCTTTATCTGGTTAGTGGGCTCAAAACCAATACCACCTGAAGGGTGCAGGAAGTGACCAGAGGGGCAGCTCCCAAAATGGTGCCTACATACCAGACAACAAAGGCCCTAGGTCCTGGCTTCTGTGAGCACAATTCCACGTACGCAAATTTCAAACCTTCCCGCTCGTGAATTTCAAACCTGCAAGCCTCCAATCCATAGCCAGCTTTGTTATGCGTCCAATAAGACTATAACACGGCGTTGGCCCCACCCTGCTCCCATGCAGCTCCTCCAATAGGGACATAGCACGGCCCCTTCCGGCCCCTGTCAGGCTAATAAATACAGCCCTCTCCCCCGCAACTCTGTCTCTCTCTCTGTCACGCTCTCTCCCTCTCTGCAGCTCTCTCCCCGCCTCTCTCCCACTTCCTCTCTCTCTTACTCTCTCTCTTTTTCTTTGTTCCCGTTACAGATCCCCTCTGTAACAGCCGCTTTAATAA
Organism: Carlito syrichta; assembly: GCF_000164805.1. Classification (NCBI taxonomy): domain Eukaryota; kingdom Metazoa; phylum Chordata; class Mammalia; order Primates; family Tarsiidae; genus Carlito; species Carlito syrichta. The sequence continues at coordinate 885,319 of NW_007259689.1, read as the reverse complement.
ATCTCTTGGTCCTGGCCGGGTGTGGAGTCATTACTGGCACCGAACTTCTTTCATCACCTATTGAAGGATTTTATTAAAGTACCGATTTCCATATAGGTTTGATATTACTGTGTGGCAAACCACTCCAGCACTTGGAACTTAAGACAATAATTATTAGCCAGGCGCAGCGGCTCACACCTGTAATCCCAGCACTTTGGAAGGCGGAGGTGAGAGGGTTGCCTGAGCTCAGGGGCTTGAGACCAGCCTGGGCAACTTAGTGAGACCTCGTCTCTACAATAAATCAAAAAAATTAGCCAGGCTTGGTGGCGTGCGCCTGTAGTTCCAGCTATTCAGGAGGCTGAAGCTGAAGGATTGCCTGAGCCCAGCAGGTCGAGGCTGCTGTGGCCATGAGCATGCCACTGTACTCCAGCCTGGGGGCAGCGTAAGACTCTGACTCAAAGAAAAGAAAAAATTATTGACGATTGCTCACAGGTCTGTAGATTCACTGGGTTTCTACTGATAGCTAGGTGGTTCTGCTTCAAGATGTGGTGGCTGTGGTGTCTCTGTCACCGCAGGCCTTAGATTCACTTGACTGGCTCCACTCTACTTGTCTCACATTTCCTGGGACCAGCGGTGAGCCTGGGCATGACCTTCTCATCACCATGGTCAGGGTACAAGAAAGCAAATTGAAATATGCGATGCTTCCTAAACCCTAGGCTTAGACAACTGGCCTGCTGTCACTTCTGTCCAGCTGTCAAAGCAAACCCCGTGGTCAAACCTGAAGTTAAAGGGCACCCATGATGAAGCCATGACAAAGGCATGGATGCCGGGAAGGGTAAAACACTGGGAACAATGCTTCAATCTGGAATCTTCTCCAGCATGCAATTTGGAATCTCTCCCATGTGCTGTCACACCTTTTTAGCCTTGTCCTCCCAGGACGTTTGTGCTACTGTCTTAGAAAAGCAGGGGTCACATCATCCATGTGCCTCCAGAGCCCAGACAGTGCCTGCACATAGCCCATTTTCAACAAACACTTGTAGCACATGAGCATGACTAGATAAATGAATGAATGACTAGGTAAATGAATGAATGTTTTCCTAATGGATGGTTTGCCCACTTAGATCTGTAGGAACCAGGAATTAAGTGTTGATTTGGAACCTTGTCTGGACATTTAATTTGCCAGGGTCTCTGTACTAACAAGCCCCTTCAAGATTTTCGTCAGTTATGTCTTCTTAGGAAAATAAAAGCTTACCTCTGTGCCTGGACTTCATAGGAGCAAAGTGACACTTAGCATTTGGAAGATACTGTAAACCAAAAAAGAATAAAAAAAGAAAAACATGGAACCAAAGGGCAATTGCGGAGAGGAAGAGCTGATGAGGGCTTTTCATGCTACTTTATTTTTCTCCAGCTCTTTCTTGAGAAGGGATGAGTGAGGGAGTTCTAAGTGGCTGTCCCAGGAGCGTCCAGCTGGCCACCGCCTGTGCTTTATAATCAGAGCGAGGAATCTAGTGGGGAGAAGGCAGTGGTGTAGTGAGACCTCCCTGGGAAGTCTTGTTGGCAGGCCGCGCAAAGGCCTCCGGGAACCGCGGAGGACGCCCTGATGTCGACCGAACTTGTTCACACCTTCCTCCCGCCTGTGCGTATGGTCTGGCTGTCACTACATGTAACAGTGGCAATATTTCTCCCTTTCAGAACCCACCTCTCTGCTCTATTTTCTCAGAATTTTATTTTTGCAAACACGTTGCAGTGCTTGGGATTGAAAGAAGAGATATACTTAAAGTCCACTGACTTTAAGTTCCTTGAAAATTGGATGAGCTGGGTGTGGTGGTTCACATCTATCATCCCAGCACTTTGGGAGGCAGAGGCAAGAGGATCGCCTGAGCCCAGGGGTTCGAGACCAACCTGGGCAACTTGGCGAGATTTCGTCTCTAAAAAAAAAAGAAAATTGGATGACTCCCTCCAACTGGGCACTCCCCACTTGTCAGTACAAACACTTTACTTTGGTTAGGGCTTGGAATAAGCTGGGCATGGTAGTCCCGGCTACTCAACTGAGGAGTAAACTGAGTATAGCTGAGGAGTACACTGAGTACACTGAGGTGGGAGGATCGCCTGAGTCCAGGAGTTTGAAGCTGAAGGGAGCTACAATTGTGCCATGGCACTCAAGCCTGGGCAATAGAGCAAGACCCATCTCTCTTAAAGTAAAAAAAAAAAGATGGCTTGCAATAAACTGAATACGTATGTCTCCCCCAAATTCTTATGTTAAAATCTTAACTCCAAAGGCGATGGCATAAGGAGGTGGGGCCTTTAAGAAGTTTTTGGGTCACAAGGGCAGAGCCCTATTGATGGGATCAGTGTCCTTGTGAAAGGGACCCCAGAAAACTCATTTGTGCCCCCTATCATATGAGGACTCAGTGAGAAGATGCCATCTCTGAGAAGAGGTGCTCCCAACAGGCACTGAGTCTGCTGACAATTTGATCTTGGAAGCCTCAGTCTCCAGAACTTGGAGAAATGAACTTCTGTTGTTTCTAAGCCACTCCAGCCAGAGTATGCTGTTACGGCTTGTCCTAGGTCAAGCCTCACCATGTTGCTCATGCTGGGTCCTCATCTACCTGCCCTCCCTTCCTACTCAGCAGGCCATGGCCCCACCTGCTGCCATGTCACACAGGGAAACATCATAAAGGGCACAGGTTGGGAGGTGATCCTGATGTGGATTCAGAGTTATTTTACATCTCTGAGCTCCAGTCAGGAAGAGCACACAGTATTGTGAGATTAGACCTAGCATGGGAAAGGCTCAAACCATACCTCTGTAAAAAAGAGGCCCATGTAAATCCGGGTATGGTGGTGTATACCTGTAATCCCAGAACTTTGAGAGGCTGAGGCAGGAGAATCACTTGAAGCCAGGAGTTTGAAACTAACCTGGGCAACATAGTGAGACCCTGTCTCTACTACTACTACTACTACTACTACTACTACTACTACTACTACTAATAATAATAATAATAATAAAAAAAGAGAGAAAGAAAGAAAAGAAAAATAGATGGGCATGGTGTCACCTGCCTACAACTCCAGCTACTAGAGAGGAGAGAGGATCCCTTTAGTCCAGGGGTTTGAGGCTGCAATGAGCCATGACCACGCTACTGTATTCCAGCCTGGGAGACAGAAGAAGACCCCGACTCTTAGAAATAAAAAGACTTAGCCGGGCTCGGTGGCTCAGCCTATAATCCCGCGCCTTTGGGAGGCTGAGGTGAGT
>NW_007259689.1:877144-882070 GCF_000164805.1 Carlito syrichta | reverse complement strand
GGCCACTGCACTCCAGTCTGGGTGACAGAGTGAGACTCCAACTCAAAAAAAAAAGAAAAAAGAAAAAAAGAAACAAAAAGACCCATGTAAGGGCTTTACCATCTCCTTCATCTAACTTCTCAAACAGAAGACGCCATCTAGTGTGGTCTGTCTTTTCCCCATGGATGTGTTCTCCCCTATTACACCGAGTTAAATTTTCTCATGAGAAGAAATAACTGTGTTTCTTTGGTGTCCCCTATAGTACTTGATACAGGTAACTATTGACTAATTGTAGAATGTGGCAAGATTAAATTTCTGTTTAAAAAAACCAACCTGTTTAAATGTTGTACAAACTGTTGTGTTTGTATAAAGTTACCAGATGCTTAAGGATATATGATGGAGTTTTGAAGATCTTTTTTAGACTTTCTTTTTTAATGTTGCCCAGGCTGGAGTGCAGTGGCACCATCACGGCTCACCGCAGCCTTGACCTCCTGGGTTTAGGTGATCCTTCTGCCTCAGCCTCCCAAGTAGCTGGAACTATAGGTGAGCACCACCACACCCAGCTAAATTTTTTATTTCTTTCGGTTCAGTCTAGTCTTGAACTTCTGGGCTCAAGAGATTCTCCTGCTTTAGGCTTTTGAAGTGCTGGGATTACAGGTGTGAGCCACAGAGCCTGGTCCTCAGGCTGTTTTACCTTGACATGTGACTTCAAAGTTAAGGAAGGCACGTAGCCTCATGTACAGCGCAATGTGACTGTAGTTAACAATACTGTGTTGTAGACTTGAAATTTTCTAGGAGAGTAGATCATAACTGTTCTCAATACACACACAAAATGGTAACTATGTAAGGTAGTGGATATGTTAATTGGTTTAATTGTGGTGGTCGTTTCACAATGTATGTGTGTTTGTGTTTGTGTGTGTATGTGTGTGTGTGTGTGTGTGTGTGTGTATGTGTGTGTGTGTGTGTGTGGGGTGTATGAACATCAAGTTATACACAATTTTTTTTTTGTGAGACAGAGTCTTGCTCTGCCACCTAGGTTGGAGTGCAGTGGTGCAATCCTGGCTTACTGCAGCCTCAGCCTCCTGGCCTCAACCTCCTAGGTTCAGGCAATCCTTCTGCCTCAGCCTCTCAAGTAACTGGGACTGCAGGCATGCACTACAACACACCGGGTTAAGTTTTGTATTTGTTTGTAGAGATGAGGTCTCACTATGTTGCCCAGTCTGGTCTTGAACTCCTGGGTTCAAGTGATTCTCCTGTCGTGGTCTCCCAAAGTGGTGGGATTACAGATGTAAGCCACTGTGCCTGGCCCACAATTATTATTTGTCAGTTATACCTCAACAAAGCTGAAAAAAATGAAAAACACTTAAAGACTCTGGGGTTCCAACATTCAGAGTTTAAGTGACACAGCTCTACACAGGCTGTCATATGCCAGGCTGGCTAGTCCAGATTCTGAAACCTGATGAACAAGAAAGAAAAAAAATATATATATATACAGGCAAAAAGCACTCTGCCTGCATGGAGAAACAAAAAGACCCATGGTGGTTTGCAGAATTGGCATTATCCTCCAATTCCAGTAACATTTCTTGATCTTTTATTGAAAAGGAAGCACAGAGAAGTTAAGTTTCTTAAGGAAAAACACTTCAACTGTGGATGCATTTGACCCAAAAGCCTTTGCTCATTGCACTGTATCACACAGGCTGCTTCTCCAGGGCAGTGATGGAGAACTTGCTTGGGGTGGGGAACAGAGGAGGGGGAGCTAAGAAGGAAGACGTGAGCAAGGGAGGTTGAGAGGGGATGAGACGTAGAAACATCTTTTTGTCGTTGTTGTTACCAACTTTATTGAGGGATAATTGCCATACCCTAAGTTGCATCCATTCAAAGTGTACAATTTAATGAGTGTTGACCATTATACAAGCCCACCAATCACCGCAGTCAAGATACACAACATTTCTCTCATCCCAAAAAGACTTTACACTCCAGCCCTCCCTCCATCCCCAGGTAAGATCTCTGATCTGCTTGTTGTCTGTAAATTAGTTTGCATTTTATATAAGTGGAAAATCTTGAGGGCGACATTGGTGGGAACGTGACGTGGTCTAGCAGCTGTGGAAGACAGCATGAGCAGTTCCTCACAAAATTAAACACAGCCTTACCATGGAATTCATGAATTCCACTTCCAGGATTATCCCCATAGGAATTGAAGGCAGAGACTCAAACAAATAATTGTACATTTGTGTTCTTAGTGGTGTTATTCACAACCACTGAAAGCTGGAAGCAGCCCCGTGTCTGTCAATGAATGAACGGATCAGCAAGATGTGCTGTATACGTACACGCAAGGGGATATTACTCAGCCTCACAAAAAGAGGACATTTTGCCTCTTGCTACAACATGGATGAACCCTACAACATGGATGAACCCTAAGTGAACTAAGCTGGTCACAAAGGGCAAATATTGGCCATTGTTTTGTTAAACTTGGGTGTGTTCACATCGCTCTGTGAGCTATGGCTGCCATGTTTCTTGGTCTTGGCCCCCTCCCCTACCTTGGGGAGGTGAATCTTCTCCCTCTCTCCCTAACTTACTTTCTAAATAAACTTTATTTTCAAATTTAAAAAAAGGGTGGGGAGCAAGTGTTGTATGATTTCATTTATATGAGGTGCCTAGTATAGTTAAATTCATAGAAAATTCATTCTACAGAAAGTAGAATGGTGGTTTCCAGAGGAGTAGAGTGGGGAGTCATTACTTAATGAGTACGCAATTTCAGTGTTGCAGGATGAAAAGTGTTCTGGAGATGGATGGAGGTAGTAGCTGCACAGCCTGTGAATTATGTGCTTAAAGTTTTAACTTGGTAACATTGATGTCATATGCATTTTACCACAATTGGAAGGAAGGAAGGAAGGAAAGAGGGAGTGAAAAATGGAAGGAAAGAAGGAGGGAAGGAAGGAAGGAAGAAAGGAAATGCCATGAAGAAAGGAAGGAAAGGTAATGAGTGAAGAAAAGAAATTAAGGAAAGAAGGGAGGAAGGAAAGAGAGAATTAAGAATGTACGGAAGGAAGGGAAGGAGGGAGAGAGAGAGGAAGGAAGGAAAGCGGGAGTGAAGAATGGAAGGAAGGAAGGTGGGAAAGAAGGAAGGGAGGGAGGGAGGAAAGGAGAGAGGAAAGAAGGAAGAAGAAGGAGCGAGCCAGCTCAGGACCCGCAGACCCTCAGCTCCACAGCAGAGCCGCTTCTGAGAGTGGCAAGGCGGGAGGTGTAATGAGAAGCTGTTAATCTGAGGCTGTGACCTTTCCCTGCAAAAGTGTAGAAATGCCCATTTGCTCCCCGAGTGTGGGCGTGGAGTCCTCCTACAGGCTGCCATGAGCCTGCCTGGGACGAGGCTGTCAGTGAGACAGCACGCAGATGTGCGGAGGCAGGGGGCAGGCTCCTGTGGGAGGTCATGCCCTCAGCCTTCCCAGAGGCCCGTTCAGGGGTGGAAGACCAGCCAGGCTCTCAGGCAGTCCCGGGCCTCCGGTTCAAAGACCCTCAGGGTTTCTAGCTCCTCAAAACAGGATGGGCTTCGTGGGGCCGAGAATGAGGGGGCGCTTGGTATACCACCAGGGCCAAGATTGACCCTTAGAAAAGGGGGGCTTTGCATGGGCTGTGTTTTAGGGGGCCAGAGAACGCCAGCATACAGCCTCTGCCTCCGTGGACGCCAAGTTCTAGACCAAGTTCCTGCCTGTTGAAGCTCTCCAGGACTGAAGAGAGTCCTTGACTGCAGATTGGCACTCCAAGAGTAAAAGATAGCAGCTTCTTGCGAGGCTTATGCTTATTCAATTCAACCAACCATAACCTTAGACGCTAGCTATGCAATAGATCTTTTTCTAAGTGCTTCACATATTCTAACTCCTGTAGTTGTCTTACAAGCCTCCTGAAATATCTATCCTGTTGTAAAGATGAGGAAGCTGAGGCACAGAGAGGTTGAGTAACTTGGCCAAGGTGACTCAGCCTGGAAGAGGTGGAGCCAGGCATTCTGGCGTCAAGTCTGTTCTCCTAACCACCACGCTCTGCTGTGCCTACATGTTCACTGCCAGGTAGAATGCGGTGCAAAGACCAGAAAAGTCTGACTGAAGTCCTTCTGTGGCTCCAACTTTAATGGCTGAGACTTTTGGTGCCATATGACAGATGCACTGGGCAGTACAAAAGAGCCTCTGTTTGAGCACCAAGGACTCACTTTTTGGAGGATCAGCACACCCAAGTCCTCCTTCTGGGAAGAAAGGGGCCAGGCACATTCTAAGGGGCCAAGCCCAAGCATCTTGGAGTGGTGGGTGGCACCTGCAGGGATGTCTGGTGTGGGAAACAGCACAAACCCTAGTCATGAACCCCCAAGGAACAAATACCTGCTTAGTGCTCATTCAAGAGGTAGGATGCTTGGAGTAATTCCTCAGTGTCTAACAAAAGGCAACATACATGATGGAGAAACCACAAGTGTGGGAGCCAGCGGGTCAACAGTGTGGCCTTGAGGGTGTCCTTGAACTCTCCAAACCTGGTATCCGTGTCAAGGGCTAACCCTAACCCTAGCCCTAGCCCAAGCCCTAACCCGAGTCCGAGCCCTAGCCCTAACCCCTAACCCTAACCCTAATCGTAACCCTAACCCTGTTAATTACCAGTGACCTTGGAAAATTACCCAAGCTTTCTACTTTCAACTTGCTCACTAGTAAAATTGGTATATTAATACACATTTCTCAGGATTGTCAAAATCTTATGAACTAATGAATGCAGAGGGTGTTTTAAAACCCTGACTTCTGCAAACAGTCTTGCCCAACATGCATGAGCACCAGATGCCAGAAATCTAGTCACGCCATTGAATTTCTTTTTATTCAGTTTCTAAAGGGTCCTAATTTGTGGCTTTTAAAGTAATTTGGCTCCAGACAAGCACTGTAGGCTGAGTCTCTTTTTTTTTTTTTTTTTTTTTTTTTT
>NW_007259689.1:859815-876838 GCF_000164805.1 Carlito syrichta | reverse complement strand
GACGTCTCGCTGCCCAGGCAGGTCTTGAACCCGCGGGCTCAGGCAATCCACTCATCTCAGCCTCCCAAAGGCGCGGAATTACAGGCTGAACCACCAAGCCCGGCTCTGATTGAGTCTCTTAGGCTTTCTCCAGCCTTGCAGGCTATGGCTTTTTCTGTGGAATAGCAGGAAGAACATTCATCTCCTATTGTTTGAAACTGAAGAACATCTACACCGATGTCCATTGTCTTCTTTATGGCTACCATTTTGGGCTCTAAACCTTGTTGAATCAATTATAATGGCAGAAATGAGGAAGGACCCTATGACCAGGTCCCATCAGAGAGTCTCACTAGTAGCCAAAGAGTGGGAGAATTTTTCCAGTTTCCCTTTTTTCTATGTGTCAGGGGCATATGTGTAACCTTTGACATGTGACTTGGAGATGCGGGTTTTGACAGTTTTTTCCAGGGAAGTCTCTCTTGCCTTCTCTTCCATCTTTCTCTCTGTGGAGTCACATCTTGGCCACATCCTCCAGTTTCAACCTAATGGTGGGGCACTTTGACTATAAGAACACAGGGGTCCCCAGCAGGTCCACAAATGGGCTTGAAATGGGTGAATGAACCCTTTGACCCTGCTTTACATTTCTTCAGCTCGAGGCTCCACACAGTCAAGAGGCTTGACACTCCCTCCCCCACAAAGGTTAAGAAACATGGTTCTGAGAGAAGCTGGATGTAAGAACACTACTCCGCTTGGGGCCTGAGCACAATTTATATCTGCAGGAGGATGGGGTGCAGACTCCATTGGAACGTTTTCCGCTTTTTCTAACACAGAAGTTGCGGCAGTAAAAGAAAATCTGAATCTTTTGTGCAGTTTCTTTCCCTCAAGTATTTATTTTTGCTCTCAGGGGAGGAAGTCCTGTGTCTTGGCTGCTCTGTGTCAGTGAACCCCCATCTCTGGACCAGCCCGTGGAGCAGGTAAACTTGCCTTTTCTAGAAGACCTTTGTCCTTGAAACCCTTAACTTGGTGATGGATGTTGTCATTAAAAGTCCACTGCAGAATCCCTCCTGGACTCTGAGTTATGGAGCCTCCCTGCCTCTGTGAGTTGGTGACGGGTGAGGTGGCTCTGAGTGACCCTGTGAACTTCCCTTAGTCCTGCAAACGGTCTTGCCCCACATGCATGAGCACCAGATGCCAGAAATCTAGTTGTGCCATTTAATTTCTTCTTGTTTGGTTTCTAGAGGGTCCTCACTTGTGGCTTTTAAAGTAATTTGGCCTCAAACAATCACTGTAGACTGATCGAGTCCCTTGGGCCTTTGTTTCCCATAAATCCAGCTCTGCTTAGGTGAGCTTCGACTTGGACTGGAAGAAGAATTTGTTTAGCTGTGCTGGGCTGTAAGCACTAAATTGGGCCGAATTGTCACTTCTTTTTGGTAATATAAACAAGCTCACAGACGGCTCAGCTCTGGTCAGTGACTGTAATCGGTCAAGTCTGCTTGCTACGCTATAACTCACAGAGAAAAAGTCTGACCGCTTCAGCTGAGCTTCACCTTTCATGAGCCATCAGTTCATACATCACCCCTGACATAAAAAGAGCCTCATTCCCACAGAGTGAGCCCCAGAAGGTTTTTCCCGATGTTAAGTTCTTAAAAATAGCATCTGTGATTAGGACATTACTCTCCGAAAATTTTACACAAGTGCGAATGATTCTACTAAGTCAGCCCCGCAGGATAATTCCTTGGGGCTCCTTCTGATTATTTAGGCCAGAGTGAATATTCAAGAAAGCAATATTTTACAGGTCAGCCTTTGATGGCTCTATCCAGCCTGTAGTATGAGCTACACCTTGAATGCCAGTCAATAGGCCCTGAGGGTAGAAGTTCACTGGCTCATCATTCAGAGCATTAATCATTCCATACAGATTTATTGAGCATCTATTCTGTGCCAGGTCCAGTGTCAGAAGTGAGGCTGATGCAGAGAGGAGTATGGGTGGGGCTCTTGGTCTTCTGAAGCTTATTGTCGCATGAAGAAGCCAGACCAAACTCATAAGATAATGATGGATAGAGCATAGACCCATGAAGGGGGAATAGCTAGGATAATGTGATCAAGATTAATGAAGACAAGGTGATCAGGGAAAGTGTCTCTGGGAAGACATTCAGCTGAACCTGGAAGATGAGAAGGGGCCAGAGGAGAGGAATGACCCAGGCAAAGCATCCTCTCCTCATCTTAGTCTTGTTGGGAGACAATTGCTCATGGCTTCTTCATCTTTGTAACTAGAAACCTGGACTTTTGTCTCACTTAAAATATCGCACGAAACTAGCTAACTGTGATGTTTTGAGAGCAAAGGGAATTGAGAAGATTTGTTTTTCGAGTTGGAGTCTCGCTCTGTCACCCAGGCTGGAGTGCAATGGCACAATCATGGCCATTGCAGCCTCAACCTGCTGGGCTCAGTTGATCCTTTCACCTCAGCCTTGCAAGTAGCTGGAACCACAGGCATGTACTACCATGCATGTCTAAATTTTTTATTTTTTATTTTTTATTGTAGAGACAAGGTCTCACCAAGTTGCCCGAGCTGGTCTCAGGCAATACTCTTGTCTCCACCTCCCGAACTGCCAGAATTATAGGTGTGAGCCACCATACCCAGTGAACTGAGCAGTTTTATTTCAGAAGAAGCTCCTTCTGGAGCCCCCTGTGAGAGCCTGGGGGACTGTTCTGCCTGTGGGAAGAGTGAGCCCAGATCACCCCCTGCCTGGCTCCCTGCATCCCTGGGAGAACACCAAGAACAAACTCTGTTGATGTGTAGTCTCCCAGCGGAGAAATTACTTCCTGCTTACAAATGAGTCTCCAGGGGGAGTTGGTTTTCTTTCCAAAAGCCAGACGTGCTGGGTGGTGCTGTGATTCCAGCTTAGGGAGAACTGGGACACCCTCATGTCATTTGTTAGATTTCATGATGACCTCATCCTCTGAAAGTGCTTTGAGGCATACACACTGGTTTTAAACATTTAACTGGACATAAAATTAATTTCACTTTGAGGAGTTTTGAAAAATGGATGAAATCCCAGCTGTTATAAAACTGCTGTTTGTAATTGAGTAATACAATAATCTGCTCAGGATCCTAGTAGCCAGAAAGAACAACTAATTTCTTAAGATACTTTTATGTTACTCAGGAAGAAGGGCAAACTAATTGTTTGAAACAAAGCAACCTCTGAAAAAGAAAATAAGTGTGAGGCTTGCATTTGGATATCTGTTTGGGTAAAATGGTGAATGATTTGCTTTACTTTGGAGAAGTATGGTTCCTGAGTTTACCACCACTACATGTTGAGAATTCCCAGAGTTGCTGTTCTTTGTAGATGTCAGTGGCTACAGCAGAGACCCTGTTCCTTCTTCCATGGACTTAAAGATGCTGAAATTATCTCTCCTTTTCCTTCCTGAAGCCTGTCCTGACATTTCTCTGGGAGATGCTCTGTGACACTTTTCATTTCCCCACTAGTATGTGTTGAGTTGTGTCTCCCCAAAAGATGTTGAAGTCCTAACCCCCGGTACCTGTGAATGTGACCTTCCTTGGAAATAAAGTCTTTGCACATGATAAAGTTAGGATGAAGTCACCCTAAGTGAGTTCTAATCCAATATGATGATGTCTTTGTAAAAAGGGAATTTTGGAAAGAGAGACAGACATGTACAGAGGGAAGATGATGTGAAGACCCAGAGAGAATGTCATCTATAAGCCAAGGAATGCCTGAGGCTACCAGTCACTAAAGGAGAGGCACAGAACAGACTTCCCTCACTGCCCTCAGAAGGAACCAACCCTGTTGGCACCTTGATTTCAGACATCCAGCCTCTTGGACTGTGAGACAATACATTTCTGTTGTTTAAGTCACCCAGCACATTGTTATGGCAGCCCTAGGAAACAAATATACTCACCATGCATTTTCTCAATGAATATAACATGAACAAGTTTCTTGATACAAGAGGCTTCTCCTTAGACCTCTCTTTATCTTAGGTTCAGAGTGGCCTAGAGCTCAAAAGTCTTTGTCATTATTACTACTTATCATAGTCATTATTACCATTTATTCTGTGCCAGGCCTTGTATTAGGTGCATTACTCCATTATTTCATTTATTTCTTCAAAGATAAGTATCAATATACCCATTTTACAAGAGAGTAAACTGATATTACCTGTCTGACTAATGGTGGGACTTGGGTTTTAACTATTATGCCATGGAACCCAGAATCCTGGCTAAGGAGTCTCTAAAAGACTGGGAGCTATTATTTATACTAAAATACAGCTTCCTTGTGGGTAAAGGAGTCTTAGGGGGTTGGTCTAGGAATCTATCCACCAAAAATAAGACCATATGTTTGGGAAAATGTGTTCTGAGTGTCACACAACTGACTTGCTGATGAATCTTTGAGACATAATCATTAGTTAGTTGTTTATATTTACAGATTGTCTGTGGCATTAAGTTGAAATGCTGTATAACTTATAATAATTATTTAAAATTTTAAAAAATGTGCAGAGGGGTGCTATAGTTTCTTGGTTAAGTGATTTCAGAAGATTTAAAATATAACTTTTCTCCCAGTTAAATGAGGTAAGGTATTAATGGGGCTATTTGATTACAGATTCGTAAGATGGGAACTAAAAAGAGGGAAAATTGGTAAATTACAGGGAGAATTTATGTTTTTGTACAGACACTAACTTTACCAAATTAAGAACAGAGATGACTCAAGAGAAATAATTTCTAAGAATTTGAATAATCACACTTTTTGGATTGATGAAGAAGGCCTTCTCTACCCCCTTTCCCCCCCATAAACATTTTATTTAGAATAAGTATAATCATGATAAATAAAAGTACAGGATCCTTTTCTTATAAAAATTTTTTTTAAACCTTGTAACTGAAATTAGTTGAGAAAATTATAATCATTAACTTGGTATATATCCAGATTAGTTATAGTTTCTTAATAGATGATCAAGAGACTGGTTTTCCAATTCTCTTGATCCACACATTTTTTTCAAAATATGCTATTAATCAGGTTCCAATTGGTTGCAAATGTCAGAAGCTTAAATCAAACTGGCTTAAAAGAGGAGACAGGATTTAAGAAGTTACCTAACTGACAAGTCTAATGCAGTCTCTGTTACTCAATAAAGATGACTGTATGACCTATAACAAAACCAGTCTCACCTGTTGATGTTAAAAATGTGGTGTGCTCATGTCATTTGCCTGCTTTTGAATGGGATTATTTGTTTTTTTCCTTGCTGATTTGTTTGCATTCTTTGTGGATTCTGGATGTTAGTCCTTTGTTGGATGTATTGTTGGTGAATATTTTATCCCATTCTGTAGGTTGCCTGTTTATTTATTATACTGCATGTTCTCACATAAGTGGGAGCTAAGTTAAGGGTCTACAAAGGCATAGAGAATGACATAAAGGAGACCCAGAAGGGGGAGGGTGGGACGTGGGGGAAGAGATTAAAAAAATCACCTATCAGGTACAATGTGCACTAGTGGGACGAAGGATACACTTAAAGCCCAGACTTCTTCACCACTGTATAAAGTAGCCATGTAACCAAAAACCACTTATACCCCAAAGCTATTAAAATAAAGAAAATAATTTTTTAAATGTGGTATGAATGTAAACCCAAATCTCATGGTTTCCTATCCATTGTCTTTAGATTATAAGACTTTGAAACCACCCAATCTCAGTGGATCAATGGCAGCTTAAAGGTAGACTGTCAATTTTGTGTGGTTTTTATATAACCATGAATGTGTTGATTGCTTTTGAATATCTGGGGAGGCATTTTTAAATTGGAAAACTTTTAAATTTGCTTATAAAGGTTATTTTATCTTTAACTGCTAGGAAGAAAGGGAAAAGGATTAAAAAGTTAACTGAATAACTTCCAAGTAAAATATCCACGCTATCCCCAGATAGTACTTGACCCTCATCATGTGACTGAAAATGGCCGACTTTGACAGGATTACATTTGAGCTGCACAATTCTCTGAAGGCATTTTGCTGACATATTGAACTCTTGTGGGCAGGAGAGAGTTTTTTGCCTTCCTCCTAGATGAGTGAGTGTCCCATTAAGGTGGTATGAGTTTTTTGTCCCTACATGCTGGGATGAGGCCTAACTTCCATGCTGTGGAATAAAAGGTGGGAAGGTGTGAACTTGCAGGTAGATTCTGCTATTGGATGGGGGGAGAAATGCCTTTCTCAAGTAAATATACTTTTATCTTTTTAGAATCATGGAATTTGAAAGAGCCAAATTCTAGAGACTCCATTTTGCAAATATTTTGCTGAGGCAGATATAAAACTTACTAGTTAATGGGATGACATAGAAAGAACACAGGAATAGGAGCTAGGAGACATAACAGTCTGGGTGCTAGTTTGTATTTTGCATTGTCTCCAGCAGAAGTGGTAAAGTTGTGAGAAAGAATTCCCAAAGCTACCATCAAGTTCACCACCACTGGTCCAAAGTCCAGTGAAAATTATCCTCTTACAATTGTTTTTTTTTTGAGTTGGAGTCTCACTCTGTCGCCCAGATTGGAGTGCAGTGGCCGCTCCTGGCCACCGCAGCCTTGACCGGTTGGACTCTGGCGATCCTTCCGCCTCAGCCTTCCAAGTAGCCGGAACTACAGGCATGCGCTACCACGCCCGGCTGATTTTTTGATTTATTGTAGAGATGAGGTCTCGCCTGCCCAGGCGGGTCTCGAACCCGCGGGCTCGGGCAGTCCACTCACCTCAGCCTCTCAAAGGCTTGGGATTACAGGCTAAGCCACCTAGCCCGGCTATCCTCTTACAATTGTACTTCAGCTTCAGAAATTCCTGAAATTTGGCAAGCGTGTGGCTGATGAGAAGGGCTGGTAGATTCTTCTAAAAGTGGTCCGTTTCACTGCAATGTGGTTGGTTACTCAGGTCCTCTCAACTAGCTGTCCCCCTGCATCCTCTGTCCTACGCAGATCCTACAACATTTTGTAGAATCAGCAATGACTGTCACACTGTACCAGCCTCAGCTGGAGTGAGTGAAAAAATTGATGTCCAAGTCTTCAACAGGATACAGGGACTATGATTACTCAAAGAGCAGCTCACAATGGGAGCACGAGCAAAAGACCACGAGTGTAACCTCTCTCTGAAAAAAATCACACATAATCTCTCTGATTTCTTTTCTCTAGACCATTGAGTAAGATGGTGTCTTTTGTTGTTGCTGTTGTTCTTTTTTCTATTCTGTTTCCAAGATCTTATATTTCTAAAGGGTTCTCGGTAAACAAAGTAGCAGCGTGGCAGGGGGATACAGTTGGAGTCATGATCCAGGAGGTTGAGCACTCACTACTACCTGTGAGCTGTGTGACTTTGAGTCAGTCATTTAATCATCTCTGGAAACTGGAGGTGATGGTGTCAAACATCCTGGGTGGTATCAGATGGTACTTTGTAAAATGGAAATTACTACTTGCGGTTACTGGTCAACTTGCAATGGAAAATGATTCTGTGCACTGAAATCCCACTGACTTTCTTGGTCTTTCCCTTGGGGTCACTAATTCTGGTAGCCACAGCAAGGTGTGCCCAAGCATAGAAATTATCTCATCATCACCTACCATAGAAACAGCAGGAGAATGCACAGGCACTCAAGTGCACATTTGTAGTAACATTTCTGGGCTTCACATCAAGCTGAAAACTCATGTCAAAAGGCCTGTGCTTGACCAAACTGTTTTTTCTCACTCTTCCCAGTACCTAAAAAGGATCATATAGTCCTAATTAGGCCTAGAGAGGCCCACAAAAGAAACTTGTTTCCAAGAGCTTTGGATTTATGGACTAAAAACTGTAGGCTACTGTATATTTTAATATATTCAGAGAGACAATTAAGATAACTTTAGTTATGGTTTTGGAAAACAGTCTGGGCAGCGTTCAATGAACTACAGAGGCTCTCTCTGTCAAAAACCAAACTGAAATGACATTTTTTGGAATCAACTCACTGTGTTAAAAGCAACCAACCATCTGAAAACACTCAATGAATTGGAATAAAGTTGTACAAGGTTTTGTGATCCTCAGGAGAGGAACAAAAGTTTGGAAGAAAGGTTAGCTGCCAAACTGCAGAAATAGACAATTCACAAGGAAGGGAGTTCAAGGGCTTATACGTGTGAAAAAGACATTCGGTTACATAGAACAAAGAAATATCCATTAAAACAACAACAAAATGCCATTGACAGAGAGAAAAATCAATCCCAACACTCAGTGTCAGTCAGGTTCTCTAAAAACTGGCACTCAGCCGGGCTCGGTAGCTCAGCCTGTAATCCCGTGCCTTTGGGAGGCTGAGGTGAGTGGATTGCTTGAGCCTGCAGGATCGAGACCCACCTGGGCAACTTGGCGAGACCTCATCTCTACAATAAATCAAAAAATCAGCCGGGTGTGGTAGCGCATGCCTGTAATTCTGGCTACTTGGAAGGCTGAGGTGGAAGGATCGCTGGAGCCCAGCAGGAGAGGCTGCGGTGGCTGGGAGCGGCCACTGCACTCCAGTCTGGGCGACAGAGTGAGACTCCAATTCAAGAAACAAATAAACAAAACAAAACAAAAACTGGCACTCTTCTACCCTGTGGGTGGGAATATAAATTGGTGTGAACTTTTTGGATAACAATTTGGCAAGAACTGAAGTCAAACTTTAACTTTGTAACTCTGCTTCTAGAAATTTGTTCTAAGAAATTTATCATAGATTTAAAAAATTATAAATGAAGGTATTTGTTACAATCTTATTACCATAAAGAAAGTGGATGCCAGGCACAGTGACTCATGACTGTAATCCCAGCACTTGGGGTGGCCGAGGTGGAAGGATTGCCTGATCCCAGGAGTTCGAGACCTGCGTGGGCAACACAGTGAGAACTCGTCTCTACAATAAATCAAAAATTAGCTGGGCATGGTGGTGTGCACCTGTAGTCCCAGCTACTTGGAAGAATCAGGCTGAAGGATTACCTGAGTCCAGTATGTCCAGGCTGTGGTAGCCATGAGCGTGTCACTGCACTCCAGCCTGGATGACAGAGTGAGACTCTGACTCAGGAAAAAAAGGGGGGCGGGTAGGAAAAATCTAAGTGTTCAACAATAGGGGAATGATTAAATACATTGGGATATAACCATATGCAACATGCTATGCAGTCATTAAATTTTGTTATTTTAAAATTTACTTAGTGGCAGGGAGAATTATGTTCTATCATGTTAATTATAATAGAGGAGGATTCGAGGATTCAAAACTGCACATGGTGTGGAATGCCTATCTGGGCAATCTATATATACGGAAAAAGAGTAAAAGAGAATATAATAACTTATTAGTGATGGTCACCATTGTGTAGGGAGGATAGTCACGGCTTCTATTTTCCTTACATGTTTTTGTTTTTTCCAAATTATAGATCTTCAGCATGTATACATTATTTTAACCGTCAATACAAATGTGATTTTATTTTTTTGCAAAGGCTTTATTGGGGGGCTGGGAGGCTAAAGAATTGCACAGAAGTTAGATTTAAAAATATAGTTTATGCTGGGCTCGGTGGCTCAGCCTGTAATCCCGCGCCTTTGGGAGGCTGAGGTGAGTGGATTGCCTGAGCCCGCGGGTTCGAGACCCGCCTGGGCAGCGAGACCTCATCTCTACAATAAACCAAAAAATCAGCCGGGCGTGGTAGCACATGCCTGTAATTCCGGCTACTTGGAAGGCTGAGGCGGAAGGATCGCCGGAGCCCAGCAGGTCGAGGCTGCGGTGACCGGGAGCGGCCACTGCACTCCAGTCTGGGTGACAGAGTGAGACTCCAACTCAAAAAAAAAAAAAAAAAAAAAAAAAAAATATATATATATATATATATATATATATATAGTTTATTTAAAAGTAAATTAGAGAAAGAGAAGGGAGAGAGAAGATTCACCTCCCCAAGGTGGGGGAGGGGGCTGAAGCCAGGAAGCATGGTGACAGAGCATGGTCACACCAGAGTTTAGCAAGGCAATGCCCACAACTGTGATTTTAAAGAGAGTAACTATTTGGTGTCCTTGCAAAACTTTCAGCCGAGCTAGCACTGATTGAAATGAAGGCCCGGCTAGGCATGGTAGCTCAGGTTTGTAATCCCAGCACTTTGGAAGGCCGAGGCGAGAGGATTGCCTGAGCCCTGGGGTTCAAGACCAGCCTGGGCAACTTGGTGAGCCCTCATCTCTACAACATATCAAGAAGTTAGTCAGGTGTGGTAGTGTGCTCCTGTAGTTTCAGCTACTTGGAAGGCAGAGGCGGAAGGATCACCTGAATCCAGTGGGTTGACACTAGGGTAGCTGTGAGCATAGCACTGCATTCCAACCTGGGTGACAGAGTGAGACTCCAACTCAAAAAAAAAAAAAAAAGGAAGAAGGAAAAGAAAAAAATAAAGAAAACGAAGGTCCCACCAGCAAGGAGGCGCTGCTCTGTATGACTTCTGCTTGTTTCTCCAAGAGAGATTCCAGATGGAGCAGGAGACATGCCATCAAAGTGAACACATGGGACTTTGGGTTCTGTCAAGCATCAAAATCCTCTTGAGTAAGCACGACAAGAATTGAAAAGGAAGAGGGTGAAAAAAAATTCCCCTTTAACACTTCTGTTCTTTTTCAGTTTTTTTCCCCTCCCCTTCAGTTTAAATTCTGCTAAGTTTTATCTTTACCTTCTGCCCAACTGAAAATCTGAAAATGAGGATAAAGTGAGTGAGTCGTTCAGAAATTTACCATGAAAATGAATGAAATTTACCAAGCAAGTGGATGAAAGTGAGTGAAATTTACCAAGAAAGTGGATGAAAGTAAATGAAAGTGAATAAAATTTACCAAGAAGGTGAATGAAAATGAAGATAAAGTGAGTAAGACGTTCAGAAATTTACCAAGAAAGTGAATGAAAATGACCTAGGGAAGGTATGACTGCAGTTCTTTTTATTTAGGTTTGAGAGAAAGCTTTGTATTTCCAGGGTTCAGCAGCACACTTGTGAGTCTAGTTGTTTTTAGCTTTGCTGGTCTACAAAAGTCCTTTCTCCTTTAGATCAAGAAAGGACTCAAACCTTGTCTAGTACATAGGATAGAATTCACACTGTGGAATCAAGAAGAAAAGACCTGGTTGATATTGGTGTTGGAGGTCTTCTGTTTGTCCTTCCAGATATACCTTGCATCCTTACCCTGCTCGTGTCCAAGAAGACTGATCGTTATGAAGTGCACCTGTGGCCTGTGCCCTCTGAATTTTCCAGTTTGGGTTGGCATTGAGAGTCATGGGCAGGAGAAGGGAAAGTCTCACTTTCTGACAGGCTAGGGTTTGTCGGTGGCTTTAACATGTAGGCAGACCCCTCCTTCTGCTACAGCTCTGTCTGAGTTCCAGCGGCTGACTCCTCAGCCTCTCCTTCAAGCTTAGGGGAAGTATGTAGCCGCAGCTACCAGTTGGTACTAGCCTTTGGCCGCTTTTCCATCTGTATCAGCCCACTTCATGTTGCTATAAAGGAATACCAGAGGCTAGGCAATTTATAAAGGAAAGAGGTTTACTTTGCCTGATGGTTCTTCAAGGTGCTGGCATCTGCTCAGCTTCTGATCGCTTCCCCAGGCCTGGGGACACTTAAAATCAGGGCAGAAGGTGGAGAGGAAGCAGTCGTGTGACATAGTAAGAGTGGGAGCAAGACAGAAAAGGGAAGTGTCCGACTCTCTTAAACAACCAGCTCTCAGATGAACAAACAGAGCGAGAACTCACTCATTACCTTGAGAATGGCGCCAAGTCAATCATGAGGGATCAGCTTCCCAGGACCCAACACTTCCCACTAGGCCCCGCCTTCAACACCGGGGATCACATTTCAACATGAGATTTGGAAGGGGCAAATATCCAAAGTATACTGCCATCCTTTATTGGTTCCCCTTAAAGCTCACCAAGCCTTTGTAAAACTGTCCTTTTCTCAAACTCTCTTCAATCTCTTCTTTTGAATGTGCCATCTCTTTCTTGCCAGGATTCTGAGCTTTAAAACACCTTGCATTCTGTGTCTTGACTAACTGTGAGAATATCCTGATGGCACATTTGACAAAGCCCACGTGTTTGTAATTATTATGGTGAGTAGAAGAGTTTGCGAATGTCTTGCAGTGTGACAATGGTCAATTTTAGACCCTCATGGTCTGTAATAGTGGATCATAGTAACTCGGTTGTACAAAACCCTAGTGTGCCAAAACAGAGGCATGCTGGAGTAAATTATTAGGAATAATGAAGAACTGAGTTTTCATTAGTAATACGCCTGCTTCCTCTCCACCTTCTTAGTAATAATGAAAAATGGAGTTTTTTTAATTAAAAAAAATAAGTCAACAAGAATAGATATGGTTTTGGTAACTGTGCCATTTTAACTGATATTCCATAATTCTTTCTTGAGACAGAGGGAAAGAGGGTAGAAAGTTCCAGCAAATGCACCAGAAATTGCCCATGATCTGCCTAAATCCATATGCCGGTCCATAGAAATGACCCTGGGAAATACAACATTGCCACAACGAAGGATGAAATCATGATGTTTGCTACAGCATGGATGGAACTGGAAGCCATTCTTTCAAATGAACTGACTCCGAAACAGAAAACGCAATATTGCATGTTCTAACAAGTGGGAGCTAAACAGTGGGTACACGTGGATATAAAGACGGAAATACTAGACACCGGGGCCTCGAAAAGGGTGGATTATGGGAGGGTGGTGAGGGTTGAAACATTACCTACTGGGTACAATGTTCACTCTTCGGGTACACCCGAAGCCTAGTTCCCACCAGTGGCTGTAGACCCGTGCAACAAACATGCACATGTAACCCCTGAATCTAAAACTAAATAAATAATTAAATAGAAAAGAAATATTCCTGGGAGTGTGTCCCACATATGGTATCACCCATCTGATATGTAGTGATAGAAAAAAGATAGATTCCATTAAGGGAATGCCTTTGACTGAGTCGCTCTATGGTTTATCATCCAGCTTTCCTCACCAATTTGTGTTACAATACAATGACTAATGTTTTGCTACTATTTCACTAATAAGTGCCTTAGTTACCACCTCTTATTGAATCCTCATAACAATTCCCATTTTACTAATTACAAATTCATTCATAGGCTGAAAGGGGGCTATGGATTCCATTCCACGTTTTTTACCAGGGAACCGTATCTTGGGTCTCATGGGGTAGATGTGAACTGGGTAATATTTATACCATGGCTTCCTGCTGAGGCTCTGGCTAATAGATTTCAAACAATAACTAGAGAAAAAAGTAAGTTCAAATTGCTTCCTCCGGTCAATTTAATTCAAATTGCTAGATCTTGAGGAATTTGAAGCCTGGTTGGTAGACAGAGATATAAACAAATAATGATAGAACTGTAATAAAATGTGATTAAAATGATCATAGAAGCGTGCTTAAAATTTAATGGGAAAACAGATGAGGGAGCAATTATTTCTTTAGAAGTAGAGGGATCTCATGAAAAATTATGTACCAAAGGTGGCGGTTAAGCTTGACCTTGAGGGGTGTTTAGGAGTTCAACAGTGAAACTGGTGGAGAAAGAGGTATTATAGGAAAAGGACCCGGCAGGGGTCTTTCTTCTCATTCTTGCCAAAGGCTTGAAGTTTCCAATTGCTTTCTGTCTCCAATTGCTTTCTCAACATTGCATTTCCTATGACCTGTCTAGATTTCTTACTCAGCCCTCTTTGAGTCTAAGGGATTAAAGTACCCTGGGAAGAGAGTTATTGGGAGAGGTGAGGAGGCTTGCTTGCAGTAAAATCTGACCAGTGGTCTTGCTCTCAGCAGGACCATGTACCAACCACCTGAAAAAACCAGCTGGAGACCCCTGAGTCCTAAATCAGACAGAAATGTACAGTCTGAGATGGCGGATCACCATTCATGGAGTCTGCCTCTAATCTGGGTTAACAGACAGCCTTGGAGACTACTACCTATTAGAGATTCTTATGGCCCCACGGAGTTTGGGTCATGGAAGTATTAGGAAAATATTAGGCAAGGAGAATTTATAGTAGGGATTTATCAACTCAATACTATTACTCATAAGTATCCTGTATTATATCATACCAAAAAAAGGAAAGAGGATTTAGAAGACTGTCTAAGATGTCACGAAGATTGATAGAGTTTACTTGACTGAGAAAAGCAGATCAGTTAAATCCAATTTCAGATTTTAAAATATGAGTCCTGTAATGTCTTATCTTTGCACTCAGACATATGTAAATTTTTTTCTTGTTAAGATCCAAAGACCTTATTCACCACTGTCTCATGTCATCTTTTTTGTTGCTGTTGTTGTTGATTTGGCTGTTTTCCAGTCTGGGGGGCAGTGGCACAATCATGGCTGACTGCAGCCTTGACCTCCTGGACTCAGGAGATCCTTCTGCCTCAGCCTCCTGAGTATCTGAGACTATAGGCACACACCATCACATCTGGCTAATTTTTTTATTTGTTTTTTTGTAGAGATGAGGTCTTGAAATGCTGCCCAGGCTGGTCTTGAACTCCTGGACTCAAGCAATCCTTTTGCCTCGGCCTCCCAAAGTGCTGGGAGTATAGGCATGAGCCACCGTGCTGGCCTTGTGGCATCTTATCTTAAACCTTGGCCCTACAACTATCTGTTGTTCTTCCAACGTGATCAGTAGAGAGAGATACCTCCAAATCTTAACAAAGAAACTAGTGGATTAAGCAAAGGATACGTGACAAAGAATATGTTACTCTTTATTTAGAACCAGAGATCAAGTACCTAGGTCAGCTTGGCTTCAGAAAGTAATAGGATGTAGCACCAAAAAGAGACAGTACTTAGGAGTAAAATTAGCAATAAAAGTGCACCGTTTATATGGGGAAACAAACTTGAAAACACTCCAGAAAGACATGAAAGTAGACTTGAACATATGGAAAGATAACCAAGAACATATTCCTGTTCTTGGATAGATTGACTTATTATTACAAATACCGTACAGATATCAGTTCTTCCTAAATTAATGCAATCCCAACACAAATACTAATAAGCTTTCCCCTGGAGCCAGAGAAGTTGATACTAAAGTCATACAGAACAAAACAAAATAAAACAAAACAAAAAAACATGCAAGAATATTTGGGGAAACACGGGGGGGGGGGGGGAAAGAGCTGAATAACACAGACTGTACTATAAAGCTTCTGTAATTGAAAGTGTCATGCTGGCAGCGACCAGTAGAATAAATAGGCCAGGAATAGACCGAAATGTGTGTGGAAAGTTAGCGCATGACAAAGATGGTCTCTACAATCCCTGGGCTAAAATGGACTTTTAAATAAGTAAAATAAACTCCAGATGGATCAATATTGAAACTCACTGGTGTTAGGAGAAAATGTGGATGACTTTTTCTATGGTGTAGGTATGAGCAGATACTTTCTAAATACAGCTAAAAATCCAGGTGCAACAAAAGAAAAGCCTGATGATTTGAGCTACCTAATAAAATAAAACATACATACATGGGAAATTTTAAAAAAATCATAGCAAAGTCCTAAGACAACTGACAACTAGGGAAGAACACTTGAAACATAGATTACAGTTCCAGGGCCAACAATTCTCCCCCCCCAAAAAGATAAATAAATAAAAAAAATAATGGGATGTGGGAGGTGAGAAGGTTCTCCGAGCTTATTAGTCAGTCTTCACCTCTGAGCTTCTATGGAGGCCACTCTAATGAGCTTGCTGTTGGGTTGGTTTGATTTAACATCTCATGGTCACTTTGTTGTTATTTTTTGCTAACTTGTACTTTCACTTCATGGGACCTGCTTGATTTATAAGTGTTTTCCCAGTTCACATTCTGCGCTGGACTCTGCACCTGGTGTTTTCTCTGAGCCAGCAGCAAGGACTGGTTTGCTGGGCTCTCATTTCACTGAAAGTTCCCAGTGAGACCCGCCCCCGAGTGGTCAGTGAGGGCTCAGGAAAGGGGGCTGGGGGAGGGGGTCCTTTAGCAGAGATTAATACCCTCCAAAATACACTTAGTTTACAGTCTTGGGGATTTCCAGGTGTTATTACACACAGAGGGCTCTTTATGGTGTCCCAACAGGAATGGATAAGTTTTCAAAGAAGGGGGGCAAAATAAATAAGTTTTAGGTTATAGATATCTAAAGAGAATCTTCATTTTCATCTTTGTTACTTGAGGAATCATAGTTGAATGCACACAGACTAAATTTCATTGTCTCCGAATTCATTAAAGTGTCATGGATGGACAGCAGGAAGATAACGATGCTCCGGAATGAGGGAATGTTCTAGAAAATTAAAGGAAAGGTGCCAGGACTGCCCTCCCAACCCCCCCCCATCACCCTCCGTGTTGCTGGGGAGCAACTTTAACCAGAGGTTCATGTTCACATCAGGACAGATGGATGCATTTCCTGGAAGTCTAAATCTTTGGTCTGGCTCCTGAGCTGGGTTGACTCACAGCTGACCTGAAAATATCACTGCTAACAGCACGCTACATTAGTGGAGGACTTTGTGCTTTTTGGAAGCATTTCCACATTATTTATTCTATTTGACTTTCACATGGCCCTGTGAAACAGGCATGGGCAGAAATTACTGCCCCCATTTGTAGAGAGGTAACAAGCTGACAGAGTTTAGGAGAGGCAGGGAGACAGCTCAGTGAAGTACTCGATTAGAAATCAGACAGCCTAGGATAGATTCCAAGCTGGCCATTAGTTAGATATGTTGAGCGAATCTCAAGCAAGTCAAAGTCTTCTGAGCCTCCCTCTAGCATCAGTTAAAGGGGAGATGTGCAAAGGGGGCCTTGAAGACCCTCCCACTGTTACTGTTGCAGAATTTTACCACTTGCCTGTCTTCACTTGCAATTAGTCAGTGGACGAGAAACAGGATACAAGAATCCTGGGCTAGCCGGGCTCGGTGGCTCAACCTGTAATCCCGCGCCTTTGGGAGGCTGAGGTGAGTGGATTGCCTGAGCCCGTGGGTTCGAGACCCACCTGGGCAGCGAGACCTCATCTCTACAATAAACCAAAAAAAATCAGCCGGGCGTGGTAGCGCATGCCTGCAATTCCGGTTACTTGGAAGGCTGAGGCGGAAGGATCGCTGGAGCCCAGCAGGTCGAGGCTGCGGTGGCC
>NW_007259689.1:818293-859780 GCF_000164805.1 Carlito syrichta | reverse complement strand
TAAAAAAAAAAAAAAAAAAAAGAATCGGGCTGCAAAATCTTCCCCTGCCTCTACCCCACACAATGCAGAACCAAGGACCCACTTGGGTTGGGGATAGTCGTTTTCTTTCTGCAGGCTACAGATGGAAGGAGTGAGCTTTCATGCTTGATTGTAGGACATTTCTTTGGTTTGTTTTACTTTCTCGTAACTTTTCAGTTTCTCCTATGGATTTTTTCATTAACATGTTCCAGTTTTCTTGAAGTATAATTCATATACCAGAAAATTCATCTAGGGTACTCATATAATCCCATGTGAATGTATAGAGTTGAGCAGTCATCATCACAATCTAGCTTTAGAACATTTCCTTCACTCCCCAAATTTGTTTGTGCCCATTTACACAAGCCTCTGTTTTTCTTCCAGCCCCAGGCAATCACTGATATGTTTTCTGTCTCCATACATTTGTCTTTCCTGGACATTTCACGTAAAAATAGGATATGCAGTCTTTTCCATCTGGTTTTAAAAACCTACCATTCCAAGCTCTTCTTCCTTCTTACAGCTCAGCACTATTCTACTCTGAGGATAGACCACATTTTATTTGCCTCTTAGTTGATAAGTAGATATTTGGGTTGTTTTCATGCTATAGCTATTATGAGTCATGCTGCTATGAACATTTGCATAGACGCCTCTGAGGGTTTGTATTATGTTTTTCATTTCTCCTGGAGAAAAAAATTCCAGAGAGGAGATACAGGTGTGTTTTCTTAAGGTCTTACACAGTGTTTGCATCTCTACTTTGAATCTTTATACTTGAATAAAAAGATTCATGGAGAATGTGTGGGGCAGTAAGTGTTTAGTCTGTGGCCAATAAGTGGTCTGATTAGACATGGAAGCTTTTGTGAAAGTGTTATCTGTCTCGAAGTAAGATTACTTACGAGTTCGTAATAATACAGAGTAGTAGTCTGCGTTGAACTGAACGATGTCCCAAATTCATATGTTGAAGTCCTATCCAATACCCCAGAATGCGGCAAATTCATATGTTGAAGTCCTGATCCCCAATACCTTGGGATGTGACTCTATTTGGGGACAGTGCCTTTAAAGAGGTAATTAAGGGTAAATGAGGTCATATGGGTGGAGCCCTAATTCAATAGGACAGTTGTCCTCATAAGAAGAGGAAGAGGCACCAGGAATGTGTGTTTAGAGGAAAGACCATGTGAGGACAGGGCGAGAAGATGACCAAGGAGAGAGGTCTCAGGAGAAGCCAATGCTGCTGGTACCTTGATCTTGGACTTCCAGCCCCAGAACTGTGAGAAAATCCATTTCTGTTTAAGCCATCCAGTCTATGATATTTTGTTATGGCAGCGCTAGCAGACAAATACGTGTTCTTCTGGTATTTTAAGAAATTTGCTTTCTGATGCCATCGGCAGGTGTTTCTGTCATACTAATCCCCTTCACATGCTGTTTCCTCCGTGAAAGTAAACAGCACTCTGCTGTCCTTCGTAAATGCTTCACAGCCGCCCCTTATTCTGTTCCCTCCACGTGGTGGCCCTCTCCCTGTATCATTCTGGTTCATGGTCATATCTCCAGTCACTCCCCATCGCACCCGAAAGCCATGTCCTCCCTGGGCTCCTCCTTCCCCTGGAAGTGATTCTTCTGGTTGTCCCTCCTATTCCTGCGTTTCTGTGGCACTTGTTGACCAGCTATTCCGGTGGTTGAGTACATCATAACCCTTGGGCCAGACTAGGAATCTTGTGGACAGGAAAAGAGGGCATTGTGTCTCTTGTCCTATCTCTGGCTCAGCATCTGGCACAAAGTAAGAACTGTTTCAATTAATTAGAAATGACAACTCAAGCTATCAAAATAGTTAAGAAGTCTCAGAACTTTGTGAAGACGTTATCAATGTGGGTAGTGAAGTGTGAATAGAAAAGAAATGATTACAAATGTGAGAACAGCAGAGGACATACATCAAAAAGTCACTGCCAGTGACCGTTCAGCTAAGTCACTTCCCTGCTCTAAACCTCAGCTTCCTTGTCCACAAGTACAAGGGTTAACCTAACAAAGGACTCTTCTATGGCTGACACTATACACTTCATAGTTCATGGTGAGTTCGGCTGCAGGATTTCTTTCTTTCTTTCTTTTTTTTTGAGTCAGGGTCTCAATCTGTTGCACAGGCTGGAGTGCAGTGGCCAGACTAGTCTGAAACTTCTAGGCTCAAGCAGTCCTCCTCCTTCGGCCTCCCAAAGTGCTGGGATTACAGACATAAGGCACTGTGTCCAGCCAGGATTCCTCCTTTTCAAATGCCTCTTTGAAGGGCAGAAGAAGTTCAAGGTCTAACTTCTCAAAAAAAGATATATGGGCAGCCAACAGACATGAAAAAGTGCTCAACCTCACTAATCATCAGAGAAATGCAAATCAAAACCATATTGAGATACCACCTAACCCCAGTGAGAATGGCCATCATTAATAAAACAAACAACAGATGCTGGCAAGGATGTGGAGAAAAGAGAATGCTTCTACACTGTTGGTGGGAATGTAAACTAGTTCAGCCTCTATGGAAAACAGTATGGTGATTCCTAAAAGAACTAGAAATTGACCTTCCGTATGACCCAGAAATCCCTTTGCTGAGAATATACCCAGAGGAATTCAAATCATTCTACAAAAACGATACCTGCACATGCATGTTTATTGCAGCATGATTCACAAAGCAAAAACATGGAACCGACTGTGCTGCCCATCGAAACTGGACTGGATAAAAAAAAAAAAAAGTGGTACATATACACAATGGAATATCATGCAGCCATAAAGAAGGAAAAACATAAGGACTCTGTAACAACTTGGATGGATTTAGAGTCTATAATACTCAGTGATCTATCACAGAACCAGAAAATTGAGTACCACATATCCTCACTCATAAGCAGACCTTGAACAATCATCATAAGAAGAAAGGGATTGACAGTAGTGGGAAACTGCCGGTGGGGGGCACACATTAACAAGGGTACCTGCATAATGAACATCTGTATATCTAACCATGAATTGTACCCCACATCTTTAAAATAAAAAATTAAAATGAATAAATAAAGAACCACAGAGTCTAAAAATAAATAAATAGATAGATAAATAAATAGAAGTTCAAGGTCTAAATTACACTGCAACTCAATTAAAAGAAGTCTAAGATGCAGTTTGAGTTTCTGTTTACCATGTAGATCAGCTCCAAATATGCAGAAGTGCTAGTCAATGCCTGCTGGGGTCAAACCTCAAAGAGGAAGAGAAGGTTCAGGATCCCATGCTCCTCCACCTTTATGACAGTGAACAATTTTAAAGAAATGTGCACACACTCACTCACACACACACCCAACTTGGAACCACAGAGCATCATTTTCCAATCGAACCCCACTGGGAGAATGGTGTGTGGGAATCACACCATAAAATAAAACACAAAAATTCCCCAAACGACCAGAAACGCAGATCCTGCATGGTAAACAGTCCCAGAAAGGGTAAGCACTTTTGGAGAAGGGCCTCTGGCTTGCTTGGCTCGTGTTTTCACCTCTCCCTTGGGTTTCTTTAACTTTTTCCTTCCCTCTCCCTACCACACACAGTCTCCAAGGATTTGTAGGGTATTTTTTTCTTTCGGCTGAAGCATAGACAGACATTCTTTCCTTCTTCTCCCTTTGCTCAGCAAAGTTCTGAAAATCAAAAAACCTGGGAGAAAGCAGAGGCGAAATGGGGGTGAGGGGAGAGAAGGCCTGGGCTAAGGTCTCCCATCCCAGGCTATGAAACCCTCACCCCAGGCTGCTTGGCAAGGTTGGCTCAAGCCCGCAGACTCTAACCTTCTCTCTCAACTCCTTCCTCTGCCACCAAGGTCAGAGGAGGGCCAGCTGTGACCTTTGAAATTTCCCTAAGTGTAGTGGCTATTTGTTATGCATCATTGTCGTCTCTGCCGCATGTTGGAGAGTTTCTCATAAAAACAAGCAGGAATAATTTGATTCAGTTAAAAAAAAAAAAAAAAAGAACAGCAGCAAAAAAAGTTCCCTAATCCTATGAGACCCTCTACTAAGTTGTGTTTTAGTGTCTAGTGATAGCTGCTGTTTCATTCACTTGAGCATCAGTAATGGATGCTGCTAAAGCCCGATCCCTTGCCATGTGTTACTCAACTCTCCTCACGGTTTAGAGACTCTATTAACAGTTCACAAACGGCAGGAAAGGGCAGATGTTCAGCTATGACATTCACGGCCAAACGTGACTTCCTTTCTCCCTCACCCTGCTCTTTTTCCTTCTCCATCTCTAATGGAGAGGGTCTCTTTGGTAGAAGAAAAAGTCTGAGCTGGGTACAGTGGCTCATGCCTGTAATCCCCCCACTTTGGGAGGCAGAGG
This sequence comes from Carlito syrichta, assembly GCF_000164805.1. Lineage (NCBI taxonomy): Eukaryota > Metazoa > Chordata > Mammalia > Primates > Tarsiidae > Carlito > Carlito syrichta. The sequence goes on along the minus strand of NW_007259689.1, from coordinate 855,436 downwards.
CAAGAGGATTGCGTAAGTCCAGCAGTTTGAGACGAGCTTGGGCAACTTGGCAAGACCTCGTCTCTACAATCAATTTAAAAATTTGCCAGATGTGGTGGCATGTGCCTGTGGTTCCAGCTACTTGGTAGGCTGAAGGAGAAGGAGGGCCTGAGCCCAGCAGGTTGAGGCTGCAGTGACTGTGAGTGTGCCAAAGCACTTCATCACCAATTTAAAAAAAAAGCCTGGGGTTTTGTTAGTAAATATTATATTGAAGTTAGAATAAATAGGTGGTCAATATTAGCAGGAAAAAAAGTTTGTCTGACTTACAAGGAAATGCTATTGTTTCTCCAAGTTCTTTCAATTAGGGCCCCAAATCTGAAGCAGCGGCAACATCACCTGGAAGTTTGTTTGACATGAAAATCCTTAGATTCTTCCCAGGCCTACTCTAGGGATCTACAATGTGTACATAGTCCTCTCTTACCCGTGGTTTTAGTTACCCACTGGCAACTGCAGTCTGAAAATATTGAATGGAAAATTCCAGAAATAAGCAATTATAAGTTTAAAGTTGCACGCTGTCCTGAATATTGTTGGAACTTGTTCTATCTTATTATTAGTCACTATTGTTAATCTCTTACTGTGTGTAATTTATAAATTAGACCTTATCAGAGGTATTTACATATAGAAAAAACATTGTATATACAGAGGGTGCCAAAAAAGTGTACACATTTTAAGAAAGAAAAAAACTGTATTAAAAGTATAATACTTGGCTGGGCTCGGTGGCTCAACTTGTAATCCCAGCACTTTGGGAACTTGAGGCGAGTGGATTGTCTGAGCCTGCGGGTTCCAGACCAGCCCGGGGAACTTGGTGGGACCTCATTGCTACAATAAATCAAAGATTAGCTGGATGTGGTAGCACACGCCTGTAGTTCTGGCTACTTGGAAGGCTGAGGTGGAAGGATTGCCTGAACCCAGCAGGTTGACGCTGGGGTGGCCGTGATTGTTCACTGCACTCCCGCCTGGGTGACGGAGTGAGACTCCAACTCAAAAAAAAAAATTAAAAGTGTAATACTCAATAAACACCGATAACAAAAGATGAATACAAGTTGTGTTTGACTTCTGCAATTACAACAGGTACTCAGAGTGGTTACTGTTAGCATCCAGACACTTCTGATGACAGTGAACAACTGTAGGACTTGTTGCTGTGCGAGGCCTCCTGGATCTTCCCTGGTGGACATCACACCAGTGCCGTGTGTCTCACATTTATCATAAGTGCCTGCAACTGTTAGGCGTGTTGGAGGTTCTGTTGGGTTCTCATGCCTCCGTTGTCATTGTCCTTCCACAATGTTCTTGAGTTTCAAATACCAGTTCAAAGTGGTCTTGCGCTCCTCGAAGGACAACCATGCTTGCACCATTTTCTCTGACTGTCCTGCCTGTTGCATGGTGATGCTAGCATTCATTTGATTAATGCCATCTTTTGAGCGAAGGTCCTACTACACATTGCTACCATCATCCAATTCAACTTTGAAAAGTCATACATAGACAACGCTGCTTAAAATGTGTATACATTATTTTCTCGGCACCCCAGTCCAGGTTCAGCGCTCTCCGTAGTTTCAGGCACCCACCGGGGGTCTTGGAATGCATCCCTCAAGGAAAAGGGGATCTGTTGTATTTTAATAAGCCCTCTGGAAGAGTCTGATGCATGCTTTGAGCCACTGGGTTGCACAAATATCCATTTCTCTCTCTCTCTCTTTTTGTAGTAATAGAACACTGATTTTATTCAGGGCAGCTTGTGCCCAGCTAAAAGAAAACATTTCTTATCATCCTTGCAGATAGATTGGCTAGTGACCGGAAACAGAGTCAATGGGCGGGGCTTCTGGGAAATCTCATGGAAAGGGGTTAGGCCTGCTGCTGGGCATCCTTTGTTGTCTTTGCCCCCTTTCTCTACTTCCTGCCTGGAACGAGAGGTCCAGCAGCCAACTTGGGCCATAAGGTGACTTAGAAGATGAAGGTGACCAAGTGAGGATGATGGAGCAGAGAGATTGGAGAGGCCTGGGCCCCTGATAGTGTGGCTGTCACATCAGCCCCAGATAGACTTCCTTCAGCCTCTATAGATAGAAAAACCTCTGGTCTCGGGTAAGCCACTGTGGGGTGTTATGTTATATAGAGTTGAGTCTGATCCTAATACGTCTTGTAAGTTCTCTATTCTGAAAAATTTGAAGAGCTGGAAGCCTGTTCCAGCAACACATAGTAAAGATGGGGTAGCCCTTCCTGCTTGAGGCCTTGGGGGACCAAAGACAGAGGGAAGAATAAAGCAGGTGAGACCAGAGATGAAGGGTCATTCTCAGACGCCATCCGGATGGGTTCCTTAGGGACTGATAAATTGACCTCTAAAGAAAAGGAATATTTTCTTTATGTCTATTAGCCAATAATAAGAATTTCCAGGCTGAGCATGGTGCTTACATCTATAATCTCAGCACTTTGGGGGGCCGGGACAGGAGGATTGCTTGAGCCCAGGAGTTGGAGACCAGCCTGGGAAACATAGTGAGACCTCTCTCTACAAAAAACCCAGAAAATTAGCCAGGTATGGTAGCATGCATCTGTAGTCTCAACTACTCAGGAGGCTGAGGTGGAAGGATCTCCTGAGTTCAAGAGGTTGAGGCTATGGTAAACCCATGATCATGCCACTGTACTCTAGTCCGGGCGACAAAGTGAGACTGTCTCCAAAGGGGAAAAAAAATCAATTAAATTAAAAAAAACATATCCAAGATTATTTCACTCTGTCTTTCTAAGTTTTCTTTGGGAAGACTTCCTCTGGATTTGACCTTAGAAATAGTCCTCCTTAGAGTTTCTGTTGGGCAAATTTGGAATCAAAGCAGGGAAGAACTCCTCAGAGCAGCTTGGTGTACCTGGTCTGTCTGGAGAGGAGAGTCCATTCACTCATTCATTCACTAAGCAGATGTTCATTAAGTGCCTGCTGTTCTTCAGGTGTTGGCCTCAGAGCTACGGATTTGACTGGCAAGGCCCAGTCCCTCCCCTTCAAGCTCAGAGTCAGAACTGGGAGACAGACCAAACAAAACCAAAGACAAACAAAAAAGTGACATCCAGGAACTGAAAGCAAACAAGACAATGACACATGGTGATGCGGACCATGAAGGAAACACACAGGATGTGACAGAGAAAAGCCAGAGTAGGGGCAGCATGGATGGTCTCCTGCTCTCAGGAAGGTCTCTCAGAGGTGGCAACACTGGAACTGAGGCTGAAAGATGGAGACCAAGGAGCCAGTAGGGAGGCTTCAAGCAACACGCCCTGGGGCTGGAAAGGGCTGTGATTCTGGGGAGGGAGGGAAAGATAGTGTGAGGCTGAGGTTTGTGTCCTGGGCATCTCAGGGTGGGGGTGGGGAGGGGGAGGCTGTTGGTTCAGTCCCCTGAAGATTGGGAGTTGGGATTACTTCTTTTCATCTAGCTTCCCAGACGTTTTTCCCCTTCGCATTTTGTATCAGGCATACTTTTTAAAAGTTGCCAAAGGAAGCAGGGCGTGGTGGCTCATGCCTGTAATCTTAGCACTTTGGGGAGTGAGGCAGGAAGATTGTTTGAGCCCAGGAGTTCAACGCCAGCCTGGGCAACATAGTGAGACCTCCTGTCTACAAAAAATAATAAAATTAGCAGGGCGTGGTGGTGCACACCTGTAGTCCAAACTACTTGAGAGGCTGAGGCCAAAGGATCGCCTGAGCACAGGATGTCAAGGCTGTGGTGAGCTGCTTCCACTGCACTCCAGCCTGGGCAACAGAGTGAGACCCCAGAGTGAGAGAGAAAGAAAGAAAGAAAGAAGGAAGGAAGGAAGGAAGGAAGGAAGGAAGGAAGGAAGGAAGGAAGGAAAGAAAGAAAGAGAAAGAGAAAGAAAGAAAGAAGTCACTAAAGAATCTTCAAGTGCACACACAGGAAGACAAAGGATGAGAAAGAAAATTGGAGATGAGGAGAGAAGGCGGGAAGAATAATTGGAAGCAGAGGGGCATATGGCTTTGCTGTCTTAGAGAAATCACAAAGCACAGCCCTTTGAAAGTAGACGCAGAGTTATAAATCTTATTTTACTATTTTACTTTCTTAAAGCTCAATTTGTAAAGTAAGCAATTAAAATGTTCAAATTAAAAAGCCAAAGTAAATCACAATTATGAGTCAGCTCTTAATCTACTTAGATTTTCTTTTCCCTCTCTCAACATAAGAATTACATTTCATGTCAACTTCCACTGAAATTGCAGCAACAAGATTGTTTTCCATGGGATGGGATGTCTGCGGGGGTGGGGTTGGGGGGGTGGATCTTGTCACATAATGTCCCCTTAGCTAAGTCCTGAAAAGATCATGAATGGGATAGTTCGATTGTCCATATGGGCATAAGTCCAGAGGAGAGTCCGCAAATTAATTGTGAGAGCAGGCCGGGTGCAGTGGTTCATGCCTATAATCCCAGCACTTTGGGAGGCTGAGGCAGGAGGATTGCTTGAGCTCAGGAATCCAAGAACAGCCTGGACAACATAGCAAGACCTTGTCTCTACAAAAACTTTAGCCAGGCATGGTGGCTCACACCTGTAATCCAGCTACTTTGAGGGCTGAGGTAGAAGGATCCCTTGAGGCCAGGAGTTCGGGGCTGCAGTGAGCCATGCTAGTGCCACTGTACTCCAGCTTGGGTGACAAAGTGAGAACGTGACTCAAAAAAAAAAGTTGTCAGAAAAAGTGTATGCCTTTACCCTGACCAAGGCAAGATGTCAATCATGTGGTTTGTGAGTCTGTAAACTAATGGCACGAGTCCTCATTAGGATTTATTAAACTATTTTAATTAGATTTGTCCCATCTTAGAGCATGTAGTCTGGGAGCCAGGTTTGATTTGAGTTATTAAAATAACGTGATGTTGAGGGAAGATCATGTCTGTTTCATTGGGGTTGTCTGTCTGCAGCTGGTTCACTCTGAAGTCTGCCCAGGAGACTATTCTACCTGTCATTCTTTCTTCATAAACACAGGGTGTGAGCTTCTGTTCCAGCTTCATCAGGGAAAACCTGAATGGAAGTCAAAGTGAGGAGAAGGAGGAGGAGGAAGTAGGAGAGGAGGGGGAAGAGGAGGAGGAAGAAGTTGGGGAGGAGGGGGAGGAGGAGGGGGAGAAAGAAAGAAGACAAGGAGGAGTAGGAGGAGCCAGGGTAGAGAAGGAGAGCCTAAAAGCCCTATGTACTAGGGAGGGAGGAGGAAAACCAGTGAGACAAGGTTGGACTCAAAGGGAAGAGTCTGGACCTCTTCCGCCATCTTTGGAATTTTTAGGCTGAGCATCTCATGGGAAGATTTTCTGTCTGCTGATGGGCGAGACCATCCCTTCCCAGCCTTACAGCCGGTGAGGTGATGCCGGGTCACCTGCCAACCCCTGGAGCCTGGAGGGGTCCACTGCCATGCCTTTCCACTGCCTCCCCGTATGTGTTGACCCCCTTCTCTTCTCTTTCATGTGGCTCTGGGGCTCAGCAGCTCTGGAAGGACACGCCACTCTTTCCACGTCCATCTTCTAATTCCAGGGAAGCATCTGGTGGACGTTCCTTGGGTTATCTGGAAACTGGAGCTCCCAATTCCTCTGAACACAGTGAGGATGACGGCATGGTTAGTATTAGTGTGGGAGGCCGTGGGGACTAACGTGGGCTGAGGGGTGCAGTCGCACAAAGGGAGGTTGAGGAGTCTCAGAGGATGGAGGATGCCAGTGGAAGGCAGCAAGGAGCCATGGTAAGTTCTAATCAGAAGGAAGTCATGATGAAGCTTAGTTTGGCAAAAATATGCAGGTTATATTAGAGGAAGAAGTTATTGGATGGCCACATGCAAAGAAGTGGACTTTAAATCATGCTTCCTGCTTTATACAAAAATTGAAAATGGGTCATAGACCTAAATGTAAAACCTAAAACTATACAATTTATAAAAAAAAAAAAGAAACAGGAAAAACCTTTGTGGCCTTGTGTTATGCAAAGATTTCTTAGCTATGACACTAAAAATAAGATGCACTCATTAAAAAAAATTGGATACATTGGACTTTGTCAAAACAAAAAAAATTCTCTCCTGCAAAAGACAACTAAGAGAATTCAAAGACAAGCCACAGACTTTGAGAAACAAAGATACATGTATTTACAAAACATGTATCTGGCAAAAGACTTGTATGTATAAGACATACACAGCTCTCAGAACTGAATAATAAAAAGTTAAAAAAAAGTGAGTGAAAGATTTGAATAGACACTTCCCAAAGGCGGAAGTAAATACAGACAGTAAATAAGCCTCCATGAAAAGATGCTCAAAATCATCAGTTACTGGGGGAATGCGAAGTCAAACCAAAGTGAGACACTACCGTGCATTCATTAGAGTGGCAAAAAAGGGAAGAAAGAAAGAAGGAAAATGAAATTGACACTACGGAGCTAGTGTAGATGAGGAACAACCAGAACTCTTACATACTTCTGATGGGAATGAAAGTGGTACAGTCAACCTGGACAATATAGTGAGATCTTGTCTCTACAAAAAAATCAAAATAGTTAGCCAGGCATGTTGGCACCTGTAGTCCCAGCTACTCAGGAGCCTGAGGTGGAAGGATCCCCTGAGCCTAGGAGGTTGAGGGTGCTGTGAGCCGTGATTCGGCCACTGTACTCCGGCCTGGGAGATAGAGTGAGACTCAGACTAGGGGGGAAAAAAAGTGCAGCAGTCACTTTAGAGAACAAGTAGGCAGTTTCTGTTTTGGAAGGAGAGAGATGTGAGGTGTGAAGCCCCTTTCTGCAGCTGCAGGAATAACAGATGGCTGAGGAGGTGATAAACAGAGGAGATACATAGACACAAAAATGGACCAGACTTATGGGCTGGTTGGTTGTCACTGACGGTGAAGGGAAGGAATATGGGTTCGATTGAATAATTGCTTAATAAGTACTCCCTTGTGTCGTTTACCCTGGGCTTGGCCTTATGGCTGGTGCCAAGTAGAGGCTTTTAAAGCCATGTTAAATTTCCATCCCCACCCCTGAAGCTTCCACCCTTGCCAGGAGAAGAGACACTCTAGGCAGACATCTTCCTTCACCCTGGGTCCACGAATGGAGGTTGAAGGTGTGAACCTGAACTCGACTTGAAGTCCAGCTTAGTCCATCTCATTCCAGATGAGGTTCACTGAACTGTGATGTTAATGCAGGAAGCTGCTGGAACTTGGAATTGTTCCGCAGAAATGATAATTTTTGATCATTTTTAAAAAGTGAAGTTCTCACACTTTTGTCTAGGCTGAAATGTAGTGGCACAATCATGGCTCATTGCAGCCTCCAACTTCTGAGTTCAAGTGATCCTCCTGTATCAGCCTCCCAAATAGCTGGAACTACAGGTGCATGCTACCACACCCAGTCAGGCTTTCTTCTTCTTCTTCTTCTTCTTCTTCTTCTTCTTCTTCTTCTTCTTCTCCTTCTCCTTCTTCTTCTTCTTCTTCTTCTTTTTTGTGTTTGTATAGAGACAAGGTTTCAAACTCCTGGATTCAAGTGATCCTCCTGCCTCTACCTTCCAAAATGCTGGGATTACAGGCGTGAGCCATCACGCCCGTCTGTGATCATTATTTATCTCCGGGGTCTAGCACAGTACTTGGCATATCAGAGACATGCAATAAACATTAAGTAAATGAATAAGTGACATATGAGATGATATCTGGGAAGAAATTCTCTAAACAGAAATGTGAGTCAGAACACAGATGGGAGAACAGAACTTAGAGATAATGGAATCTGTCAGGATAGAGGTAATGCTTAAAACTGGAAGGGGCTCTGCATTCCAGAGGGAGACGTGTAGAGACAGAGGAAAAAGAGATTGAGGCAAGCCCTTGGGGTGGGCTGGGAGGAGAGGATGGAGAAGGGGACTGTGGAGGAGACAGAAGGCTGATTGACGAGGGAGGAGGTGAGGTGTAGGACTTTGTAGGGTCATGCAAACTGAGGGAGGAAAGGCCTTCAGGAAGGAGTGAAGGGTCAGCAGTATCAATTGCAGTTGAGAGGTCAAAGAGAACGAGCCTGGAGGAAAACACCTATAATTTCCCACAAGAGGAAGTCATTGGTAAGCTTGGAGAGAGACGCCTTCTACCATGTGTGAAACGTCTGTTCACATCAAACAGAAAACATTCAGAGATGGTTGAAACGGAACACATAAATTAATCAACTGTAGAGGCAGGTCTTGGTTGATTTAAGGCACCAACATAACCGAGAACAAACTATGGCTTTTAAAGTGTCACTGTCTCAAGAAAATGTCATATGAAATTGGATGAGCAAAAATCATTTTGAAAGTAGAAAAAAAAGAACATTGGTCCCTCATTCAAATGTGCTGTATCTTTTTCTTTTTTTCTTCTTTTCTCGTTAGTAACAAAGAAAGCAGATACAGAAAGTTCTAGCAGAGAAAACATGTATTTCCACCTGAGCGGAGTATTTGACTAGAGGAAGCCAGGTATACTAGGTTAGCAGTGCATTAATTCACATCAGTAGCAGCCTCATAAATAATAGCTGGGTATCAAGAAGAGCCTCTGACATGAACTAGAGCTTAGATAGCGAGTCGATAGTACAGAAATAAAACATGTTAGTAAGAATAAACTTGGGATTCCTTTTTGAATGGGGTTTATTTACTTGGCCACATGAGGTAATTAACCCAAGAATGATTGTGGAGTCTCAAGGATTCATTTTCTTGATGGAGAGGAGGGAAACAAGGTTCACAGAGCTGCGTGATAGATGTTAAAGAAGTGATAAGAAAGCTTTGTGTTTGCAAGCAAATCGAAACCAAACTGTCTAAGTGAGCTGCTAACTTCAAATATATCACTAGAAGACTCTGAGAAAGGACTTTGTTGGAACAACCATGGGACATTCTACAGCATAATAAATACTACGGGGAGAAAGGAGTTAGGAAAAGTGATAATTTAAAGTTCAATTATAATGAAATTATTAGTAACTTAATAGTAATAGGGAAGGAAACAAAACAGTAACTCCTTAAAAAGGTTTGACCAGAATATCCCAGAAGAGCCATATGAAATGCCCATTTGTTTTTTTATGGTTTCTTATCATTATACATGATGAACTATCAAAGCAACAGCAAACCCATTAATCAAGACTGTAAACAATTAAAAATCTATTTCCAGATCCGGGAAAGCATCAGAATTATCAAGACAGTGCCAAAAAAAAAAAAAAAAAAAAAAAAAAGGCGGGGGGACATAAATTTCAGGCAGCCCTTTGGATCTGGGACGTGTTTAGGCTATCCAGCCAAAAAGTCAGAGAGCAAACAGTCTAAACGAAGCTGATAACGACTGATCATTAATTAGAACTGAAGCCAACTATCTTAGTTGAGAGAAATATCTTGGCTACTCCGCTAAGAGCCAGAAAGCCAAAGGTCCAAGTTGGGTTCATTACCATTAATCATAGACAAAGCCACTGCCCAGAAAAGCCCCTATTAGTGAAAGTATGCGTTTGAGAAGAAGCAGTCCCAAGAGAAGCTGGCAGGGACACTCTAGGGAAAGTGAAGGGAGGCTGGGACCCTGCCCACTTTGCTTGGAGGCCCAAGCTTGAGGTTACAGTCCCTGGAATTAATCATGTAGAACTAATTTGAGCATTAGAGGACAAACTGATCATCTGATAATAACTTGCCTTTACTGCAAGGATTGTTATTATTATTATTATTATTATTATTTTTGAGTTGGAGTCTCACTCCGTTGCCCAGACTGGAGTGCAGTGGCACGCTCTCGACCACACGCAGCCTCGACCTACTGGGCTCCAGTGATCCTTCTGCCTCAGCCTTCCAAGTAGCTGGAACTATAGGCGCACGCTACCATGCCCGGCTTTTTTTTTTTTTTATTTTTTGTAGAGATGAGGTCTCGCCAAGTTGCCCAGGCGGGTCTTGAAGCCGCGGGGCTCAGGCAATTCACTCACCTCAGTCTCCCAAAGCACAGGATTACAGGCTGAGCCACTGAGCCCAGCCGGATCATTATTTTTAAAAATGAGATTCTGGTCTTTAAATCCCACTGAAATAGGAGGAAGAAGGTACAAATACCTGTAAAGCAAGTGAGCAATAGTAGAGAGTATTTAAATAAAAGATGTCCAAAGGGAAATTAAATGCCAATAACACCAAAAGTCACCAAATGGAACTATGAAAAACTAAAGTAAGGGATTGTGGGAAGTGGTTACATAGGAATAGTTTAGGGGGGACGTAAGAAGTAGATGCCATTTACAAGCTTATGCAGGCCAATATTTATGTTATAAATTTCATTTGTTGACCGGGCTTGGGGGCTCAGCCTGTAATCCCAGCACTTTGAGAGATCAAGACAAGTGGATTGCCTGAACCCATGGGTTCCAGACCAGCCCGGGCAACTTGGTGAGACATGGTCTCTACAGTTAAAAAAAAAAAGATAGCTGGGCATGGTAGTGCATGCCTGTAGTTCTGGCTACTTGGAAGACTCAGGCTGAAGGATTGCTAGGGACCAACAGGTCGACGCTGGGGTGGCTGTGAGTGTGTCACTGCACTCCAACCTGGGTGACAGAGTGAGAGTCCTCAAAAAATAAAATAATTTTTTTTTTTTTTTTGGGATGGGGTCTCGCTGTTTTACCCAGGCTGGTCTAGAATTCCTGTGCTTCAGTGATCTTCTTGCCTCAGTCTCCCAAGTAGCTGGGATTACAAGTGTATGCCCAGCACATACTCATATTTAAATTCATTTCTGTATCTATAAGAAAATATTTTTTCTACTTAATCAGAGAAGGTACTAAGTTCTGTTTTATACAAGTATTCATTTTTCTTACAATACTGTATTGCATGAATTCTAGGCTGCACATTTTTTTTCACATTTTAGTATCTCTGGAAGTCAGAAAGTATCTTTTTTTTTTTTGAGTTGAAGTCTCACTCCATCGCCCAGGGGCTTGCATCACCCTGCCTCTTCCAAGAAGAGAATCTCTGTAGAAGGAAGCGTATCGGTGATTTACTCAAACAGGGTAGGTGAGGAGGAAATGGAAGAGAATAGAGAAAATCCATTCTACCGGTAAGAAGACTCTTATCTTTGAGCTTTGATGCCATCTATAATTGAGTGAAGACTGAAGATGGCTTTGTGAGTGGTGGGGCTGGTGTCTCCAAGCCTGATCCTTCCATATTCAGGTATACAAGCCTCGGAAACCTGAATGAGTAGAATATTTAGTCCCTGGGGCTCACATAGTATGTCGTAAACCTGTATCACTTTGTCACCAAAAGATGCATGTTTTATTCCTGGAAGAGTTGATTACAATTCTCAATGTCTTAATCATTCAAAGAAGGACTCACACAGACACTCTGTTAAAATCTGAACTCTGAACTCTGTCTTTGCATGTGGAGTGTGTGTGTGTGTGTGTGTGTGTGTGTGTGTGTGTTTCCGAGATACATACCATTTTTAAAGACATAATTACTTGAGTAACCTGAATGAGTAGAATATGTAGTTCCAGAGGCTCAGATAGTGTATAATAAAACCCACGATAAGCTTAAAACATGTGTGATATTTCACAGATACCACTCTAATAGATCTAAGGCATGTTTACATATTTTAAAACACATTAGGGTAATTTCCGTTGGAAAAAAATGTGCATTTCCCACCAAATTCTGTGTAAATGGTAATTTTGAATACATAAGTACATTTTTGGTTAAAGAGAACATCATCGTCACTTAATGTATTACTGGAGATATACACAGATGTTGTTTATGTTTGTATCTTATGTAAATTGCCTTTCAGTGGAGAAGAAATGTATACATGAGATTTAAACTTGCTATTTTTTACATATTTAGTTTATGCAGTTTGTTTATATTTCACAGAAAGCAAATCTAGAAAGCGATAGAAACTAGCATATTGTATCAAGCTTTCTGAAAATATTGAATTCAATGCCCTCAATTTGTTAACCTTTAGAAATGCTGAGAAATTATAATAGATAATTTAGAAAAGATTTGTCTTCCATTGCACTCTGTGCATACCAGTTTTAGGCATAAACTGGTTTTTTCTATGTTCCCTGAAAGCACAGTCACCTCCGCCATCATTTCTTTGCTTATAGTAGCTCTTCAGACCCCAGCTCCGTCCCAGAACGTGCTTCTCCGAACGCCTACCTGTGTTTGTTTCCTGTGTCTGCCTTTACAAGTTACTATCAACTTAGTGGCTTAAAAAAACAACAAAAATGTATTCTCTCACAGTTCTGGAGGCCAGAAATCTAAAACCAGATTTATTGAGCGGAATCAGGGTTTCTGAAGGGTTATGCTTTTCCTGGAGCTTTAATAGAGAATTCGTTCCTTGCTTTTTCCAGCTTCTGGAAAGTCTGCCAGCCATCTTTGATTTGTGACCCCACCACTCCAATCTCTGCCTCCGTGGTCACATCTCTTCCTCTTCTCTGTGTAATTAACCTCTGCCTCTCTCTTTTAATACACTTGTGATCAGATTTAGGGTCCAGGTAATCCAGGAAATCTCCCCATGTCAGGATGCTTGCAATGGACTGGATATTTGTGTCTCTTCAAATTTGTATGTTGAAGCCCAGTCCTCAGTGTGATAGTATTTGGAGTTGGGACTTTTGGGATATAGTTAGTTAGATGAGGTCATGAAGGTGGGGCTCTTGTGATAGGGTTAATGCCCTTATGAAAGAGAATGAGGCAGGCTCAATGACTCAGCCTGTAATCCCAGAACTTTGGGAGGCCAAGGCAAGTGGATTGCCTGAACCCATGGGTTCGAGATCAGCCCAGGCAACTTGGCGCGACCTCATCTCTACAATAAATCAAAAATTAGCTGGGCATGGTAACAGGCCCCTGTAGTTCTGGCTACTTGGAAGCCTGAGGTAGAAGGATCTCCAGGGCCCAAGGTCGACACTGGAGTGGCCGTGAGTGTGCCACTGCATTCCAGCCTGGGCAACAGAGTGAGACTCCGACTTAAAAAAAAAAAAAAAAGAAAAGAAAGAAAAGATAGAAAAGAGAATGAGGCAGAAGATCTCTCTCCACCACCCAAGGATATGTTGAGAAGGCTGCCATCTACAAACCAGGAAGAGTCCTCACCAGACACCAGCTCCTTGATTTTGGATCTTCCCCCTTCCAAAACTGTGAGAAGTAAATGTTGTTTGCTTAAGTTTAGTTTACAGTATTTTGTAGTAGCAGACCAAACCGACTAAAAATTCCTTAATCTCATCTGCAAAGACTCTTTTCTCCTATAAAATAAAGTGTACTAGTTCAGGGATTAGGGCTTGATTAGGACACCCATGCAATGGCATGACCATTTTCCAGCCCACTGTGCTGCTGCTCTCCTAATACATCTCAAATCTCACCTTTTCTAGGAAGTAGGGATATGAAAAAAAGCTCGGAACGTAGAATCGGGAGAGCTAGATTCCAGTTTTCACTTAGAACGAACTTGCTTTTCCACCTTGGGCCCTCACTCCACTAGACCTCAGTGTCCTTGATGTAAAATTGATGAGTTAGATGCAGTTTTGTCAATAGGGCTGCCTTGACATTTTGGATGAGATCATTCGTTGTTGTGAAGGACTTTAATACCGTTAGCATACCTGGTCCTAAATGCCAGTAAGAACCCTAGTCAATATGACAACTTCAGTCCATGTTTCCAGGTTCCTGGAGTTCAGGGGACAGTACTGCCCCAGTTGAGAGCTAATAAAATAGAATGTCTCCAAGACCCTTTAAAAAAAGAATGATACATTTATTGATGACATTTTCATCTGATTTAGAAGTAATGTAAATCATGCCATTTAAAAAATATTGAAAAATACTTAACAAGAAAGAAAACCACCTGACAATTTCTGTGAGTATTTTGATGTTATCCATCAGTTTTTTCCTATGAATTTCTGTTTTAAAACTTCTCATACATTCTGATTTATAACTTGCTTGTTACTGTAAATAATACCCTTATGCTATTCCTCCGTGTTATGAAACATTCTTCTATGAGATGATTTTAAAGAAATGTAGTATTTCATACAGGTCACTGATATGAAGCACCGTGAGTCATGCTGTTCTAGTCCATGTGAATGCATCTTTTTTCCTCTCCTGTATTTTTTCCCCCACATTTATCACCATATTGTATTTTGTCTTTTATTTTGTTTATTTATCTATTTATTATTTATCTATTTATTTAAAGTTGGAGTCTCACTCTGTTGCCCAGGCTGGAGTGCAATGGCATGCTCACGGCTACCGCAGCCTCGACCTGCTGGGCTCAGACGGCCCTTCCGCCTCAGTCTTTCAAGTAGCTGGAACTACGAGCATGCACCACCACGACCGGCTAATTTTTTGATTTATTGTAGAGATGAAGTCTCACCAAATTGCCAGAGATGGTCTCCAACCCGTGAGCTTAAGCAATCCTCTCCACCTCGGCCTCCCAAAGTGCTTGAACTATTATAGGCGTGAACTACCTCACCCAGCCTTATTTTCCTTTTTTTAAAGTAACTGTGTCAGATCATAAAATCCTTGAGAGAGCAGGTTCTGAAAAAAATAATAATTTGAATAAAATCAATTGAATATTGGAAGCTGATAATGCTCTCTTTACAAAAAAATTTTAAAATAATTTTAAGAACGTGTAAACTGACAATAATTTTGCAGGTTTTGGGGGCACATTGTGATGTTGTGGTGCACATAGTTTATAGTGAGCAGGTGACCGTTATCCTGAAGCATTTCCTATCTAAAGGAATGCTCTTCCCCATCCTGTTCTGTCCCAAAGGTGACGGTATTAACCATCATGTAATTAACACATATGTAGTGTTCTAGGTGTTTGACATATATTAATTCATTTAATCATCATGATAGGAATATTAGGAGAATACTCTTAGAAGGAAACTGAGGCACGGAGAGACCAAGTAGCTTGCCCAAGTCCACACAGCTAATAAGTGGCAGAACTTGGAGTTTAGCTCAGGCCATGTGGCTCCTGGAGTCTGAACTCTCAACCCTAATGACATTTTTTTTTTCAGCTGAGGTCTCGATCTGTTACCAAGACTGAAGTGCAGTGGCACAATCACGGCTCACCTCAGTCTTGAACTCCTGGGCTCAACTGATCCTCCCTCCTCAGCCTCCTGAGTAGCTGGGACTACAGGCATGCACCACCATGCTGGGCTAATTTTAAAATTTTTATTTTTTATTTTTTTGAGTTGGAGTCTCACTCTGCCGCCCAGGCTGGAGTGCAGTGGTGCACTCATGGTCACCCCAGCATCGATCTACTGGGCTCTGGCAATTCTTCTGCCTCAGCCTTCCAAGCAGCTGGAACTACAGGTGCGCACTACCATGCCCAGCTAATTTTTTTATTTATTGTAGAGACGAGGTCTTGCCAAGTTGCCAGACTGGTCTCGAACCCACAGGCTCAGGCAATCCACTTGCCTTGGCCTCCCAAAGTGCTAGAATTATAGGCTGACCCACCGAACCCAGCCTAATTTTTTTATTTGTTGTAGAGAGAGATGACGTCTTGCTATATTTCCCAGGCTGGTCTTGAACTCCTAGGTTCAAGCAATCCTCCCTCCTCGGCCTCCCAAAGTGTTGGGATTACAGGTGTGAGTCACCGTGCCTGCCCTGCCCTATTTATTCTTAAACGGATGAAAAGGAGAACTGGGTATGGTAGTTGTGGGAACCATGGAGGCTGGGAAACTTGTCTTCATCTCTGAGGGCTGTAGAAGCAGGGTCAGCTCAGCTCACATGGCTGGTAGACTAACCACTCAGTGCCCCTTTCAGCAGAAATTCTTAGTTGTTTCTTCTGTATTGATTTGGCTGGGTTAGACAAGACCAGCAAACAATGTTCTGCTATTCCCACTCTAGGGCACTATCAGTTTCTGAGCAAGGAAGATACATTTAATTTTTGCTTGTTAGGATTGAAGTTCCATGTACAGATCTGTATTATTTGGCACCGTATTTCTGCTTTTTTTCCCCTGCTGATATTTTAGTATCCTTTAAAGGCACTGTGCAGCAGTCTGACACAATCTAGCTTGTCTGGAAGCTAGGGGCAGGTGATGTTTGCTTAGCTGCATGTATTGAGAAACATATTCCTACTTCCCCCTCTCATCAGCTGTTGGCTGATATGAAGAGTGACATTCTCCAAACCAGAAGAATGGTCAGACCAAGTATTATTTAAATGCTGATGGTGCTGGGCACGGTGAGTGGCCTCTAATCCCAGAACTTTGGGAGGCTGAGCTGGGAGGATCACTTGAGCCCAGAAGCATGAGACTAGCCTGGGCAACACAGAGAGAATTTGTCTCTACAAAAATAAAAAAATTAGCTGGGTGTGGTGGTGAGTGCCTGTAGTCTCAGCTACTCGGGAGTCTGAAGCAAAAGGATTCCCTGAGCCCAAGGGGATGGAAGCTGCGATGAGCTGTGATCATGCTGCTGCACTCCAGCCTGGGCAACAGAGTGAGGCTCTGACTTAAAAGGAAGAAAAAGTGCTTGTGAAATGATTCAGAATAGAAATTATTAAAAATATTATTCATGTCATTGTTACATATATTATTTAAATGTTATTCATGAGTGATTATTTGCCCAATAATTGCTGAGAGTCCTTGGGCCAGGCATGGTTCTCTGTGCTAGAGAGACCACATAATGGAAACAGAGGAGCTTTCCAAGAAACTTTCCAAGTTCTGTCTTCAGGGCGCTTATCCTCTTGAGGGAAAGCCAGGCAAAACCCAAACAGACATAGGCTAGACTCCCAGACAGTAATAGCTATTAGCAAGAAAAAGTGGTGGCAAGAGAACTTATTGGTTTGGGGTGGAGATTGAGAAATGAAGCTATTTGGACAGGATGGCCAGGTGATCTGTGAGCAGAACTGGGGATGAATGAGGGAGCAAGCCACACACACATCTGAGGGAGAAAGTTCCAGGCTGTGGGTAGGGCATGAGCTTGGTGTGGTCAAGAAAACCAGTGTGACCAGAAAGGAACAGTTGTAGCCTAGCGTGATTGTTATGGGTGGGGTGTGGTGTGGCGTTCTCTGGGTCTTTGATTTGCCACAGAAAAAAATTTCAGAGTGAATCCAAGTATAGTTTAAGACAGAATTTATTAGAGAAGGAGGCATGCCCGATGGGTACGGGCATCTTAAGAGAAAGAACGTGCATTTGCCTTTGACAAGAAGCTTGATGTACTTTTACAGCAATGATTATGCTAAGCATGAACTGAGAGGGTGGGCTGAATACCGTCTTTCCACTTTTGATGAGTTAAGAGGGTGGGCTGCCTTGGTAAATCCACATTCCAACCGGAAGGGTAGTCAGGTCTGGTGTGCTGATAAGAAAGATACCTGAATACTTACCCTATTTAATTTAAAACTGCCTCCTAGAATCCTATCTATGTCTGACCTACACTGAAAAACCTGCCTCATGATCAGATCCAGGCTGGAAATGAAGACAGACCAGGTCATGCAGGGCCTGAATGTGTTGTTAAAGCAAGGCAGGAAGACAGTTAAAGATTTTCTTTTTCCCTTGAGACAGGGTCTTGCTATGTTGCCCAGGTTGGTCTTGAACTCCTGGCTTCAAGGGATCCTCCTGCTTCATCCTCCTGAGTAGCTGGGATTACAGGTATGAGCAACCACGCCTGGCTTTCAGTAACAGATTTTGTGGCAGAAAGACATATGGCTGGATTTCCATTGTCAACACCCATCATGGAGCTTTGTAGAGGATGGATTGAAGGACAAGCACAGGAGAGGCTGGGAGGCTGGCAAGAGGCTGCTGCAGGGGTCTAGGAGAGAGATGATGGGGATCTGGCGAGGGGGCAATAAAAGGGATGAGATGTGGTCAGGCTAAAGATATAGTTTTGAAAGTGAAATTGATGGATTGGGTGTGGAGTGGGAAAGACAAGTCAAAGAGGACTTCTTTTTTTTTTTTTGAGTTGGAGTCTCACTCTGTCACCCAGACTGGAGTGCAGTGGCCGCTCCCGGCCACCGCAGCCTCGACCTGCTGGGCTCCGGTGATCCTTCTGCCTCCGCCTTCCAAGCAGCTGGAATTACAGGCGCGCGCTACCACGCCCGGCTGATTTTTGATTTATTGTAGAGATGAGGTCTCGCCAAGTTGCCCAGGCGGGTCACGAACACAATGGATTATACACAGTTTCCTAAAACATGGAACTAGGATGTTATGTGTGTTGCAGGACAATGGTATGACATTCCAGAAGTTTGGAATAGAACTTAAATACTGGCTGGATGTGGTGGCTCATGCCTGTAATCTTAGCACTTTGGGAGACTGAGATGGCAGGATTGCTTGAGCCCAGGAGTTCAAGACCAGCCTGGGTAACATAGCGAGACCTCATGTATACAAAAATTTTAAAAAATAGCTGGGCATGGTGGCATGTGTCTGTAGTCCCAGCTATTAAGAAAGCTGAGGTGGGAGGATCACCTGAGCCTGGGAGGTGAAAGTTGCAGTGACCTGTGATTGTTCCAGTCTGGGCAACAGAGTGAGACCCTGACTCAAAAAAAAAAAAAAAAAGCATAAATGCCTAACTTCTTGTATTATTATTATTATTATTTTAGAAAGTAGGATTTATTAAGAGAACAGAAAAGCTCCCAGAGAGGGAGGGGACCTAAGGAGGTTGCCCTTATTAATCTTAATAATATGTAGTGTGGCTCTTCACACATAACAAATGCTTAGAATATTTGAATGAATGAATGAAGATAATATCAACATCTGAAATGCCAGAGAGACCAGCACTACCCAAGAATTCACCAACAGATGGCACCATGCTGTTTCCTTATGAGCTTATATGGAAACAATGTGAAAGTGACATTCAATTGTTAAAGTGCTGTTTTAGGGGTAGAAATGGAATTCTCAGGAATATATTTTACTATTTCAAATTTTGCATGTTCATAGGTATTTATTTACTACACATAGCTAAATTCTTACTCTAAGTTAGGCCCTTTCCTTATCTTGAAAGGAAAGGAAATGAGATTGACTTGTAGGTAAGAGAAAGACAAAATATCTACAGGTTATCATTATTAAAATGTTTGTGAATTCCAAGGAGTGCTAATTCGTTTTCCCGAAGAGATTAATATCCTTCAATGGCAGTAGAAACAAGAATGTTTCGCATAGAGCAATGGCATGATGCTTAGAGAGCAAATGTTTTGCATTTTGCAGTTTCAGTGTGTTCAGACTGAAAGTGATGAGAACCAACCCACACACACAACGTGCTAAGTAACAATCACACAAGCCAATCTGATCCGCACATGCCAAGTGTAAAATATTCATTGGAGGGCCATATCCACACACAGCTCCCTCTGGGCTCCTCAGGACTTTTAGTTTTTGTAGAGTAGGTTGTAATTTTCATAATTTCTTATGCCTACTATTTCTTTTTTCTTTTCTTTTCTTTTTTTGAGTCAGAGTCTCACTCTGTTGCGCAGACTGGAGTGCAGTGGCAAGCTCATGGCTACCACTGTCTCTACCTGCTGGGCTCAGGGGATCCTTCTGCCTCAGCCTTCCAAGTAGCTGGAACCACAGGCATGTGACACCACGCCCCGCTGATTTCTGATTTATTGTAGAGACGAGGTCTCAAATCCCTGAGCCCAGGCAATCCTCTTGCCTCCGCCTCCGAAAGTGTTGCCACTGCACCCAGCCCTACGTCTATTATTTCACCTGGCAGGTCTGAGAAGAGGATGGATGTGCTTTAAGGCAACAATGTTGTGAAAAGGCCACTCCTCTGAATCACACACGGGACAGACGGGCAACAGTCACAGCATGAACAACCTCGTAGTGCAAATCGTTGAGTCTCTATCTCAGGTGTAGATACAAAAGTAAGAAATTGGATGCTTTTGAGCTGGTCAGGCCCTGCTCCGGTGGAGCAAGACAGTAGATTCCCCAACTTCCAGGAACCCACTGCTCTCTCTTCCCACGTGAGCCTCGTGACAGGAAGAGCCAATCAGGGTTGGTCTGGGCCTCTCTGGAAGGTTAGTGGAGCCACTCAGGTCCTGGTATATCTGATATAGCAAATACACAGGAGGCTTGTCAGTGGGTTTTTTGAGAACACCACCACCCACTATGAACTTACAAACTTATACAAGTGAATTCCTAAACACGATGCATTAGAGGGTCTCTCCACTCTGTGTTTGCTTCTACCTGAGTGCATGCCTCAATCATCTTTGTGGGCTTCTTCCATCTTTCTTTACCTGAGGGACTACCTGAGGGCTTGGTCATCAGTCTCCACACTCCATGTAATTTCACCCACTGACTCAATCACCATCTCAATGATGGAGAGTCTAGACTTCTTCCCTGAACCTGTCTCCTCCTCCCTCTGCCTTCTGAGCCTCTCTTCTTGAACTTTCCATTAGTATCTCATATGAGGTATGTAGGGAAAAAGCCCATCTCATTATTTTCTTCCCAAACCTGCAGCTTTTCTGTCTTGCCTTTTGTGTGTGTGTACTGTCTGTGAAATTTTTTTTTAATAAAAAGAACAGATAAGTTAAGAAGCAGAATTATCAGCCAGATATTCATGAAGACTTCACTCAACTGAGGAATGCGCACATTAACTGATATTATTGCATCCGTGTAGAGCTTTGCTTTCTCAAGCTTTGGACTCCTTCTCATAGTGAATTAGTTTTCTCTTGCCTCTGTAACAAATTACCACAAATGTAGGGCTTAAAACATCATACAGTTGTCATCTTACAGTTCTGGATATCAGAGTGTGAAATGCATCAGCAAGGGTGCGTCCCTTCTGGGGGTTCCAGAGCTTATTTTGTATCTGGGGGTGTAGTGGCAAAACCATTTCTTTGCCTTTTCTAGGTTTTAGAGGCTAAAGCATTCCTTGGCTCAGTGCCTCCTACTCCATCGGCAAAGCCAGCAGATTTTCAAATCTCTCGTTCTCTCTGCTTCCATGATCATTTCTCCTCTCCAACTCTGAGCATCCTGCCTCCTGCTTATACGGATCTTTGTGATTACAGTGGGGTCACCCATATAATCCAGGATACTCTTCCCATTTCAAGATCCTTAACTTAATCATGTCCACAAAATCCCTTTTGCCTTGTAATGTAACATATTCACAGGTTCTGGGGATTTGGATGTAGATATCTTTAGAGAACCATTATTCTCTCTACCACGGATAGATAACCACCATTCTGAATTGTGTCATGATTTCTTCCTTTAAGATAGCATCACCAAATATGTAGGTATCCCTAACATTTTATTGTTAAATTTTGTTTGGTTTAGAACTTCATAAAAATGGTAAAATATAATATGTAGTCTTCAGTAACACTTATTTTACTAAGCGTTATTATTTGAAGATTCACTCATGTTACATGTAGTTCATTTATTTATATTACTGTTTAATGCATGTTGTTAATATACCTAGAGTTACTCATCCATTCTGTCGTTGATACAAATAGTGCTACTGTGAACATTCTTGTCTTCTGGCACAGGAATGTGCATGGGTTTCTCTAAATTTTATATCTAGGAGTGAAATTTTTGGGTCATAAGATACCTTGTACAGCACAATAGCAGCAAATTATTTTTGAAGTTATTTTACACTCCCACTAGCAGTGTATAAATGCTATAGTTTCTCTATATCTTTGCCAATAAGTGATATAAAAAGGTATTTCATTATGTTTTTAATTTAAATTTTCTAATTACTCATAAGAGTGAGCAGCTTTTCATATGTTTTTGGCCAATTGTGCATCTTCTTTTGGAAAGTGCTTATCCATGTATTTTTTTTCCTATTTTCCCCCTTGGAGGACTTCTTTATATATTTGTTAGATTAATCCTTCATTGGTTAGTTGTATCGTGAATAAACTCTGACTGACTGTGGCTTGGTCTTCTTTTTTTCTTTTTACTTTATTTTTATTTTAGTGACAGGGTCTCACTCTTGTGGCCTGGAGTGGTAGGGCACAATAGTTTACTGCAGTCTCTAATTCCTGGGCTCAAGCCATCCTCCCACCTCAGCCTCTTGAGTAACTGGGACTATAGGTGCACAGTACAACACCCAGCTAAGTTTTCATTTTTTGTAGAGACAGAGTCTTGCTATATTGCCCAGGCTGTTTACTTTATTGTGTCTGAGATAACAAAGAATCCGATTGTCAAATCAAACTCGAATGAGAGCTCTTACCCAACATTAAGTTTTACAAATAATTTAAAGGTAATTTTGTGGCCCAGGTGAAGCAGGGAAGGTCTAGAACCATCAGTGTCACTCTTCAGATCTTTTCTTGCACAGTGGATGCACCCTGGACCCTATTAGTGGATGAGGTCTCTAAGCAATACATGAGATTCATGTCTCTAATACAGAAGGAGGTCATTTTGAAAATGAGATTTCTCCATCTATGCACCATAAATCCCTAGGTCTCAAATTTGTTTCCCACAATCAATCTAATAACCAGATATATCCTGCTAAAAGCATCCTGTAGATAAGAACCATTCCGTTCACAAATTCCAATAACTTGTTTGCCAAGATGTCTGTCAGCAGCACGTTTGTAGTAGACCATCTTTCCTCGAGTTGCTGCTTTCATTTTCCAACTGGAGAGGATGAATTTCAGCCTTGCTGCTGAACCATTGATTTCTCAGTGGCTCTGATTTATGCGTGCGGTCTAAGGTAAGTATCCAATGCATTTTTTTTTTCTTCTGTGTGGGTAAACAGTTATCCCAGGAATATTTATTGAATTTTATGCATTTTTTTCTTTATAGACTGTAATCTACATGATACCTAATATTTGAAATATGCAGTATTCACATTTTTGTGAATTTATATGTGATCAAGTTTTGAAATCATCCATAGTGTTGAGGAAGATTGTGTAGTCTTTTTAAAAAATTATTCATTTACTTTTAATTGACAAATAAAAATTTTTATGTATTTATGGTATACAACATATTTGAAATAAGTATATGTTGTGGAATGGCTAAATAAAGCTAATTAACATGCACATGATCTCACATGCTTATCTTTTTTGTGGTGAAAGTACTTACAATTTATTTTCTTAGTCAATTTTACATGTATAACACATTGTTATTAACTACCGTCACCATGTTATAGAGTAGATTTCTTGAAGATTGTGTATTCTTTAACTGCTAGAGGTAGGGTTCTATAACTGTCTAATAAATCAAGCTGATCAATCCTGTATTTTTCAAATTTCTACCTCACAAAGGTTTATTGTGTTATTGACTTATGAATAATTGAGATAGATGTGCTAAAATCTCCCAATATGTTGACTATCTACCAATTGTCCTCTGTGGTTCCATTGATTTTTCTCTCTATATGTGAAGGTTTTATTATTGAGTACATACAAGTTTAAAATTGTTCTATATCCATATCCCTGGTGAATTTCTTATAATATAGTGATCCTCCCAATGTCTAATCATGCCTTTTATCTCTAAGTTTATTTTATCTGATATTAATATAACTAATCTATTTTTTAAAAAGTTAATGTTTGGCTCACCTTTTTTTTTCCTTTTATGTTCAACATTTCTGAGTCCTTATGTTTTAAGTTTGTCTTTTAAAGAAGCTTATAATTTCTTTGTTTTGTTTTCCTTTCGTCAGAAAATCTTCAGTTGGTTTAATCAACTTGCATTTATTATGATTAGTGACATACATGAACTTGTTTTTAGCAATATTTTGTTCTTATTTCTCTCTCTCTCTTTTTTTTCTTTTTTGGAGTTGGGTCTCATTCTATTGCCCAGGCTGGACCTCCTGGGATCAGGTGATCCTTCTGCTTCAGTATTCCAAATACTGGGACTATAGTCACGCGCCACCACTCAGCTATTTTTTTTTTTTGTAGAGATGAGGTTTCTTTATATTGCCCAGGCTGGTATTGAACTCCTGGGCTCAAGCAATCCTCTCTCCTTGACCTGCCAAAGTGCTGGGATTGCAGGCTTGTATTTCTTTCTTTCTTTTTCTTTTTTTGAGTCAGAGTCTCACTCTGTCGCACAGGCTGGGCTCAGGTGATCCTTCTGCCTCAGCCTTCCAAGTAGCTGGGACTACAGACATTCACCACCACAGTCAGCTAAATATAAATAAAGATATATATATTAGAGACGAGGTCTCACCAAGTTGCCCACACTGAACCCCTGGGCTCAGGCAATCCTCTTGCCTTAGCCTCCCAAAGGGCTGTGATTACAGCCTTGAGCCACTGTGCCCAGCCAGACATATATTTCAATAATTATAATTTTTGCTTAAAAAATTTATATTTGGGTATTTGGTAAATTTGCTTAACAGTTTTAATAGGCTTTTCTCTTCTTGCATGCTCATTTTAATTTCATTTTTCTTTCTTTAAACAAACATAAATCATTTTTTAATATGCCATATCTAATACTTTCAAATTCTAAAACTTTTAGAGTTTAAATTTATATTTTAATTGCCTGCTGTCTCTCACGTATGGCATTCTCCTCTTCAATGTGTTTGCTTATGTTTGATTGTGAGTTCATATTTGCTTGAAGACATCATTTCTGAGAAGATATGTATTTGTTTCTTCTAGTTACCAGGGGATCGAAACCTGTGACAGTGTCGCCTCCTTCCGGTCTTCCTGGCCTACTGTGAGATTTTCAAGTTCAGCTCTCTTCCTCTTCAGCTAGCCTGAGTCTTGGACTTACCATGACAGGACTTCAGGATCAAGTCTGCGTGTGGTTCCTACTAAAGTTTCCATTTATTCCTCTTAAGACTTGTCTTTCATCCTGAGAGCCTAGTAACACATGGGCAGTTTTGTTTCCATGTGTAATCTGCTGGTTTGTAGTGGAGGAACGTGCCCAATATTTAGCACGGTATCTAGGACATAGACATGTATTCTCTTTTTCAGGAAAGGCCCCTGAATTAGAGCTGGATGTTATTCTAGAAATACCTGCAGACATATCTACCTCATTTTTCCAGGTCTGGCCTAAGTAATTTCTCTTGGATTACTCAGAATCCTTCATCTAGACTGTTTCTCTGACTCTGTCCCTTCTAATGCATCCTCTACAAGGTCACTATACTTAGGGAGTAAGTGTTCCTGGTAAACTTTCTTCAATGGCTTTCCATCACAATCTTGATAAAATTCAAATTCCTTAGCATGGGGCACAGGTCTCCATCTCTCTTGAGCCTCCCATGTGTCTCATGCACCCCTTGCTTCAGTATTACGGTCTTTCTGTTCCTTCCAGAGTGTTCTCCGCCCTCTTCCAGAGCAAAAATGATTTCTCACTAGCTGCAAGTTATCAGATCCCTCATTTGAAACTTTGTTTATTCTTTCTGCTAAGTAATAACTCTGCTCTGAAGGCCCATTGTTTTTCGACTCACAACATTTGTGCAAGCTGAATATTACACAAGTGGGAATGAAAAAGAAATTCCCAAAGTCAATTTTAACATACTATAGAGCCCAGCTATTACTGAAAAAAAAAAAAAACATGTTTAATTGCAGAAAGAACTATCCAAGGATGAAAGCTTAATTAAGTTGTGATCCTGGAAATCTGAGCTTTTTAATTAAAAGAACAAAATCATGGAATGACACTCTCTCCAACACTCCCACATTTATACTGTCAGCTAGCTAAGGTGTGTGTGATGTTCACTGTGAAGGGGCTGTTTGAGATGCCTGATTCCTTAGTTTACTGCAAATTTGTCAAGTGACTTGAAAACCATGTGGGGTCCTGGGCTCCCCAAGTAGAAGCGAATGGATATATTAAACTTAAAATGATGTTGGTTCAATTGAGTAAATACAAAAGATTATTGATTAAGAGCAATCTTTCACCTTGAATTTTTGAAATACATAAATAAAACAATCAATGGATTAACTAAATGCTTTCTGATTGTTCTCACTGGGCAGCAATCTCGTAGTGAACAGTCAACTCAGGGGGTGGATTTGAACTCTGGAGTCATGGGAACAAGAGTCTAGAGTCAGTTGGTTTGGCTTTATGACCTTGGGCGACTTACTCAAATTCTAAGTCTTCTCATAGGGTTGATGTGCCAATTAAACAAGGTGACACATGGCAAACACCTAACCTTGTACCTAACACAAAATAGGAACTTAAGAATGATTCAGAAAGACCTTGCACACCAGAGAGGGTAATATAAAATTGACTGCTATTTGTGACTTTTATATTCAGGGAAATTTTAAAAAATGAATCAAAAACCCCAATGTTCACTAATTATCACCATTTCATAAGAAGTTCCCTAAAAAGAGTGTTTCTTTGTATGAATAACTTATTTTTCCTTCTTATAACGAAACCTTTGAGGTCTAGCTATACCATCCAAATGTTAGAATATTTTCATTCAATTAACTTAAATTATGTAATGTGAAAATGAATGATGGCCAGGAGTCTGAAGGCCAGAGCAATTCTGGTGAGAAATTATATTGCACACATTGGTTTGTTTAGTTAGAATTTTCTCTGGGTAATAAAAATAGTGTTATATAGAAATTAGTCACTTTGAGTGACGGTGACAAATCCCCCAGAAGGCAATTTTACAGTAACACAGGGCTACCCCAGACCTAGTGGGAATGAATTGTGGACGGCTGAAGGTTCCAGATAGCTGATGTAAACTAGCAATACCATGAATATTTTAACGATGTAAATGGGAACGTTTTCTAATTGTATAGTACACTTCCTTTTTTCTTATACAGATCGTAGATGGATTAGGATGTAAACTTTCCTGAATGACTCAAGATGTATCCCTGTGAGGCTTGTCTGCTAAGGCATCAGATCTTACTCTCAGGATTTGAATTATTTCCTCTTCATCTCTCATGGGTTCACTCTTCTTTTTATGGATTTGCCAAAAGCACAAGACATACTCATTCCAATGACCAAAGCCCAAAACATACTGATTGCAATGAGCTGTCACAGGATATTGCTTTGGTAGGAGTACCATCCAGATTGGTGAAGACGGAGGCTTTAGCATGTCCATTGTAGACAACCTCCTCTTTGCTACTTATCCAGAATCTTCCACAATTTGGTCTCTGTCAAACAGTGTTCAGCCAGGAAAGGAAGTCTGGGGACTGCAGAGGGACAGAAAGAAACCACGATCCTTGTCTTCATCAGTTTATTTGGGACAGGTGAATGTATTTTGCAAATCTGGAAGGATGTCACTCAACATGCCCAGGTTACACACTCATTGTTTAGCCCAGGTATGTGATGCCATTTCTGTACTAAGTGCTAGCAAACTGGGGCACTGGCAGAGTCAGTGTGCTGCACTGGCCTCAGTTGCTGCTGTGGCTATATTAATTTGCATCATAAATGAGTGAGAAGGAGACAGAAATGAACATACCTAAATTAAAAAAAAAAGCGATATGGGCAGGGGTTTGCAAACTATGGTTTGTGGACCAAACCTAGCCCTGCTGTCTGTTTTGTATTGCCCACAAGTCGAGTGGTTTTTAATGTTTTTAATTGATTTTACAAAAAAAGAAATAAGAATAACATTTTGTGACAAGTGAACATTACATGAAATTCAGATTTCAGTGTCTATAAGTAAAGTTTTATTGGAACACAGCCATATCCATCATTTATGTCTGTTTTCATACTACAAACTCAGAGCTGAGTAGTTGTGACAGAGACCATATGGCCAGCAAGGTCTAAAATGTTTACTATCTGACTTTTTTTTAACAGAAAGTTTGCTGACTACCGGTCTAGAAGAGTAAATTTTTTTTTGCTGACTAGAAATTTCTCTTTTGGACTGAGAAATAGGGTTGTTTCCATGCTTACATGGGCCCACCCACTCTTATAAATAATGGTGGACAACTGTCCCCAAATCTCACGGTGGAAATACCAAGTGTATGTGTATTTATGTGCACAGACCCTAAGTATTTAAAATACCTAAGTGTGTTTCAAGTTGACCACCATATGTGATGATAATTATTAACATAAATTATTCTTGTGAAAGGATAATATTTACTAAATCATGTCAATAATTTTAACAATACATTTCAATTCTCATAACCTTCCCTTTATACAATCAAGGCCAACTATTTACTTCCAGATGCTCAGAATTTGTTAAAAATGAAAAGAAAAAGAGAGAAAATATCAACATCCAGATTTTGGCTATCAATATGGGATTTCTTTCTTTAAGTTCATCGAGAGACAATAGTCTTTAGAATCTTGAAGATTTTCCAAATTCCTTATGCTCTCCTTTATGTATTAGGAGCTATGATTGTGTGACTTCAGATTTATGAAAAGTCACGGGTAGAAAGAACTCACTAAATAATGTCAGTAGAGGAAGTCCCTGAACCATGGGAAAAAGAAGGGGAAGCCTGCTACTGCTGGCCCCAGTGGAGTGTGGGTAAAAGGAGGGACAAATTTAAGAAGCAATTGGTGAGGCGAGTGTGTTCTGGTTACTCCTTTCTAAGTCCAAGTAAGATGCAAAGGCATCAGAAAATTCAGGGTAAATCAAAAGCAGAGTGGGGTTTGCCTATGTCTCTATTTGGGACTCTTGGGGAGACAGCCATGATGTATGGTCTTGCTCCAATGTGGAGAAACCAGTTAAAATGGCAGTGAGGGGTGGACAGGTAGGGAAAGAGATTGAACTAGAACACTGGAACAGGCAGAGAAAGAGATTGAGCTAGAACATCGGTTTGTGTGTGTTGTGGAGGGATGTAAAATGTTCCCCACGCTATGTTGGGCAAAAGGGAAGACAAGCTGATGGTGCTGGCTGTCTGGGTTATCACATTGAGGATGATTCACCCTGTAGCCAAAGACCAGGGATCAACTGCTCATTACGGGCTGGACCTCAGGCAGGTACAGGAAAGGTAGAAATATTCACAGCACTAGTGAGAATCAAGGCAGGGCAAGTGAGGAAGGGAAGGTCATGGACCCTGTCCAAACCTAGACAACAAGCCAAGTACTTGCCAGCCACAGACTTCTTTAGAGGACTCATCCCAGAAACCAGTTCAGACCAGCACCCCTGTGACAGGCAGCAGGTGGGATCCGGACAGAGTAGAGCAGTCAGACCTCCCTGCCCTCTCAAGGTGAGGTAAGCTACTTCCCTTTCCTACCCAAGGGGAGACCAGGGGGGCAAAATGGACCTGATAAAGAGATGGGCTTAGAACTCCAAGGATATAGTCTTCACTCAGAGCCTCATGCACCATTAACTATTTTAATTCCAAACATGAGTTCCACCTACCTCTTGCACACGCAAACACCTAGCAAGGTAAGGATGCTTTCAGTTATACATGATCAAAACCCAATTCAGATGGGCTAGAGTTACAAGGGTGTGTACGGTCTTATGTCACAGGGATGCTCAGGATGGTGTTACCTTCAAGCACTCCTGGGTCAAACACTTTAAGTCCCTCCTTTTTTCTTTTTCTCTTGACCCTGGGTTGGCCTCATTCTCACTCAGGCCTCGTCCACAAGGCAGAGATTGTGTCTTTGATGCCCCAAGCAAACATCCCTACAGCTCACGTGTAAAAGGAAGAGCAGTCCCCCTCTCCCACCTCACTGTCCACATAACAAATCTCATGGGAGAACTGGCCATGCCTGAGTCATGTGCTCATCCCTGACCAACCTCGAGTCCAGAGAGATAAGCAATTCTACTTGTTTCAGCAAGATCCCAAGTCTGACCCTTGGTCAGGAGTGGAGCACCTTGATTGATGGTCTCTCTAGCTCCACACGGAATGGGAGAAAGTGGGTTCTCTTATCAGAATAAGGTGGGAAGGAATTCTGGTTAGAGCAGGAGAAAATTCAAGGGAAATACAGATAGATAACAGATAGATGGATGACAGATGATAGATGGATAGATAGATGATAGATAGATGGATAGATTGATAGATAGATGATAGAAGGGGAGATGATGATAGATACATAGATGATAGGTAATAGATGATAGGTAGGCGATAAATAGATAAGAGATAGATGATAGATAATAGATACATGCTAGATAGGTGACAGATGATAGATAGAAAGATGATAGAGGACAGATGGACAAATAGATCAATAGATAAGAGATTATAGATAGATGATAGATACATGGATAGGTGATAGATGATAAATACATAGTAGATGAGAGATATATGATAGACAATATATACATGATAGATACGTGATAGATGATAGGTAGATAGATGATAGATTATAGATAGATGATTGACATAAATATACATAGATATATAGATAGACAAATGATAGATATGGAAAGGCTCTATGTGTGGATGTAGATCACTGTTATCAATAAAGTAACCTAAATGCAGTGTCAGACTCTGTCACATGTTATGCCTTTTTAGGAAGACAAGAGGAGGGGTGTGGCATACTAACTAAAGAGTTTCTGGAGCCCAGTTTTTGACCTGCTGAATTGGAATAGCATTGTGGACAGTTTCAAGTGTGGTCGCAACTTCAAGGTCAATTCAACTGGAGAAACCAAGCAAGATGCCAAGGGCGAGTTTTCTTCTGGTCCTTGGTTACAAAAAAGTACATTAAATAAATACAAAGGGAGGGTGATTACAGAATGAATGGTTGAACAAAATCAGAAGGCGGAGCATACGAAGCAGAAAGAATCCCCAAAGCACAGTTCCGAGGACAGGGTGGCGGGCATGCGAGGCATACAGCACCAGTACTGTCCTTTACGAAGGGAACACTCCTGACACATGTGCTGTGGGAGTGCACAATGCTGGCTTCACTTTCCATGCTGCGTATTCGATTGTCTCAGACATCCAACTTTTTTGGCTGGTGCCCTTGAGTAAATAACTCACAGCAGGTGTTTATAAGCCAGGGTCAAGTGTGCATTCAGCATTCCTGACACAGGGGAAACTTAGTTGACCTGCAGGAGTGGCATGCAGAACCTTGCCTCATTGACCTCTTATGTCATCCACAGAGCTAACCAGACCCAGAGTATTCAAGAAGGAGAAAAAATAAAAGATACCTAAATTACATAGCAGCCTTCAAAAGAATTCTGCATAGCTTACAAAGTTTAAGGGTGATTTAAAGATTCTTGAAACATTCTGTTAAAGCTGACAAAGGTGAAAAGGGAAGGAAGACGACGGAAACAAGACAAGAAGCCTCTGTGTTTTCTTTCTCCTCTGAGAAACCTTTCCCTTGCTGAAAGAGAACACGGCTGTGGTGAAGCAATTCACCATTTTTTCAGGGTCGGTTCACTTTTCGTGCTGAGCTAAGCCCTGCTGAAAGCCCGCCCTTGAGGAGTCCAGGGAATTTGGGCTGGCCTCTCTTCAGTCTGCAGGCACTCAGAAGGAAATGCCCCTTGCTGAGAAAGGGGTGGTGTTGGGGGAGAATCCATCGGCTGTCAAGGAAGTTTCAATTAAATATGGATGCCAATTAATTTAATTTATATTTCTGCATGAAAAATGTCATTCTACTATACACATGCTGGAAGTATGCCAGGGGCCCATGTTCATAAATCACATCTCTACTGACATAATATGGAATCGCAGACTAATCGGATTCTTATTAAATGCCCACCTGTGCTTGGGGCTCCCCCTTGTAGAAATTCGGTTGAAATAAGGTCGGTCCAGCAGGGCCTGTCCCAACCCTGTGGCCATCTGACACCTAGCTTTATCCTCCTTTTCTCCTGACTTTGGCCACATCTCAGGAGAACAACTGTAAATATGAAATCATCAACTTCCAATTGCCAGTGCTTATGAATGGGCACATTCAATGAACAAGGGAGTGAAGGAAGAGGAACTGTAAATAGATTCTTCAAATTAATCAGAGAATAGGCTTGTTGGGGTTAGCAGGAAACTTGCCATGATTACTCTGATAGATATATATCAGATCAGCTGGTGGTGGGAAATCATGAGTACCTACCAGTTATGAAGTCCCAACTCTGTGCCAGATTAGATGTTTTATTACGAATCCTTATAACAATCCTTCAAGATAAGGATTCTTCCCTCCCACCCACCCCATTTTAGAGGCACAGAAGCTGAGGTTCAGTATGCTGAAATGAGCTTGGTCAAGGTCATGTGATCAGTAAGATACATACTGCAAACCAGCTTTGTCTGACTCAAACTGAAGTGTTTGCTCTTTCTTTCTCCCTCTTTCTTTCTTTCAATTTTAAAAAAATTTTATTTTAGAATCAGAGGGTATACTTGTCTGTTTGTTATCTGGACATATTTTGTAGTGGTGGGGATTGAGTCTCAGGTGGCCCATTCCCCAGATAGTGAACACCCATCTCTCCTCCTCTCCCTTATTGGTGTCCCCTGTGTTTTTTTTAAACTGTATTTCAGTGTTCTTTCTACTGTGCTGACCCATTCCCTGTGCATCTTAGCTCTACCTCTTGGACAAGAGTCACTGCTGTCTTCATCAGAGATGTGTTGATGACTGCCCTGTTTTGGCAGTGTTGACATACAGGACACTTCTTGATGAGCTCCAGTCACAATGAAATCACCAGTTGAGTGCCTCACCCGCTGCCCTGGAAATTCACCCTTGCTCTCTCCTCCACTGCAGTTCTATGGAGTTGTGAAACAGATGTCACGGGGTTGCAACAAGTTCTCAACTAGTCGTGCATTGTTTGCAGTCAGTTTTGATTGATTGATTGACGGAGTCCCACTGCATCACCCAGGCTAGGGTGCAGAGGCACGCTCACTGACACCCCAGTGATGACCTGCTGGGCTCTGGCAATTCTTTCGCCTCAGCTTTCCAAGTAGCCAGGACTACAGGCGTGCGATATCCTACGACTGGCTAATTTTTTTTTTTTTTTTGTAGTGAGGAGGTCTCGCCAAGTTGTCCGGGCTAGTCTTGAACCTGTGGGCTCAGGCAATCCACTCGCCTCAGCCTCCCAAAGTGCTGGGATTACAGTCAGGGTCTCACTCTGTCGTCCAGGCTGGAGTACAGTGGCACAATCACCACTCATGGTGACCTCCAGGGCTCAGGTGATCCTTCCTCCTCAGCCTTCCAAGTAGATGGAATTACAGGTGTGCACCACCACATCCGGCTACTTTTTAAATTTCTTGTAGAGATGAGGTCTTGCTATGTTGCCCAGGCTGGTCTTGGACTCCTGAGCTCAAACAATCTTCTTGTCTCAGCCTCCCAAGGTGCGGGGATTACAGGTGTGAAACACCGTCTCAGTATACAGTCATGAAAAAGGAGGTCAGACTAATGGGAGACAGATGTGTATAGTTAAATACTGGAATTATAAGGAAAAACACTTGTTCTGTCATTTACTCAGTCACTCATTTATTCCCGCTGTGACTACATACAGAGCCTCCATGATGTACTAGGCAACAGGTCTGCTCAACTTGAGCCAGGGTGGGGAATGTCATGAAAGCCACCAACCTGAATCTGTTCCCCTCACACCCTCTCTCTTCACATCTTTGATTCCATCTTATGTCTTGAGAGGTCTCCCATACACGTGTCTGGACACCCCAGCCTACCTGTACAAGTTTCTTTCTTTCTTTCTTTTTTGAGTAGGAGTCTCACTCTGCCATCCAGGTTGGAGTGCAGTGGCATGCTCACAGCCACTGCAGCCTTGAACTACTGGGCTCAGGTGATCCTTACTCCTCAAGTGGGTTCGATGATACTTCCAAGTAGCAGTAACTATAGGTGCGTACCACCACATCTGGCTACTTTTTTGATTTACTGAAGAGATGAGGTCTTGCCAAGTTGCCCAGGCTGGTCTCGAACCCCTGGGCTCGGGCAATCCTCTTGCCTCTACCTCCCAAAGTGCTAGGATTACAGGCATGAGCCACTATGCCCAACTGTGTACAAGTTTCTAGGTGTCTCCTCCTAGGGAATCTTACAACCACAAAGAGGTCTCTACAGTACCTGAAAGCAGTTTTTGTCCTGTTTGAATAGGTAGTGCTGAGATCTGCATTGCCACAGGGTGGCACAGGGAGGAAGGAAATGGGCTTTGGGTGGGCACAGCCCTGTGGCTCTAGCTACTCCTTTCCCTGTGACTGGGGACAAGGGCAGAGGAAGGCCAGAGGGGACTGCAGTAGGGTCCTCAACCCAGACACCTCTACATCACTCGGGAATGCATTAGAAATACACTACCCCAGAGCCCGCTGCAGATCCTGTGAGTAAAGGTGTGCATTCTAACAAGATGCCCAGGCATTTCATCACTTTAGAGAGCTGCTGTTCAAAGGGCCCTAGTCTAACCCCCTCTTGATAAGAGGCTGAGGCTACCTGATAGCAGAAGGGGCCTGGCAGGGGGCCGGGTTGCCTGGGTCTGGGTGAGCACTTCTGGGCACTCAGCTGTTCTCTAGGGGTGATGGGTGCCACAGCACATTTGAGATAAACAAACAAACAAACAAAAACACCTTTTCAGGAACTCAGATTGACAGGGGCTTGGAAAAGTGATTTCTAGCCAGGGCTCCAAGGAAGAGAATTGTATGAAGTCTTGGACAAAGTAATGAAAGGAAAATTAGTGATAAAGTAATCCCTCCAGGAAGGGACTAGAGGAAGGTTTGAGAAACCTTTCTATCTTGTTTCTGGGCCCAATGCAAATAAGCCAGAGTGGACTTCCAGAGCCAAAGTGCATTGTCCTTCATTTTTGTTTTTTTGTGTGTGTTCCTTTGGCCGTCTCCCTCTTTCCTGAGTCTATGCTCCTTCCCAACCCCCTTCTGATGCTTCCACGTGGCCCAGTTTTTCTTCACTTCTCTGTTTTCGCTTTTTTTCCGATCATTCACACCGATCCAAAGAATATAAAAGAGATCAGTGAACAGGACAAGGTTTAAAAATATAGTCTAGGGCTTGTTTTCTTCTGCTATCGATTCTTATCAAAAAAATTTTTACTCTGTAATGTATATTCATACATAAAATGAGAGAACTGCATTTCTAGTTTTCAAGTTCCCTTCGGCCAGCTACAGTTACCGACATGTTGCCAGTTGCATTTCAGTTTCATCTAGCCATCTTCTCTGTTGTCCCTCTAGTTGTTTTTTTTTTTTTTCCTGAGGGGGGAGCAGTGCTTACTCTGTCGCCCTAACTGGAATGCAGTGGCACGGAACACAGCTCACTGCAACCTTGACCTCGTGGGCTCAAGTGATCCTTCCACTTTAGCCTCCTGAGTAGCTGGGACTAGAGACGTGTGCCATCACGACTGGCTAATATTTTTACTTTTTTTAGTTGAAACGTGTTCTTGCTACGTTGCCCAGGCTGGTCTTAAACTCCTAGGCGCCATCCCCTGGTCTTTCTTCTTCTTTCCTTCCTCTCTTCCTTCTCCCTCCCTCTCGTTCTCTTTCTCCCTCTCTCCCTTCTTGCTGGTGTTTATTAAAGCAAATCCCAGACATCATATCATTTAACTCATTTCCTACAGAATTTCCTGAAAGCAGGGCCACAAGAGAGTATAGGCTGGGGAAACGATCTCTTATGATTATGTGTCCTTCACTAAAATATGGAATTTGTGTTACTGAGATAAGAAACAATAAAGAATGTCTAAAATCTCTTCAGAATTCCCCCAGATATTGTAGATTTTATTTTCTTTATACATGTCCTGCCCCTAGAGTCTTTCGGGGGGGACTATGAGAACCTTTTCTATCTTCCGTATTATTATAATAGTAACAGAATAACAGAAACTTTGAATGTTTAATACATCTAAAAAGAGGTAAAATCTCTAACGGCTGGCAAAGAGCATTCTCAGAGCATCATGTTTGAAGTTAAAATTTGTCAATTTTGTGGAGATCATCTATGAGAAGAAACCAAACAGCCTGCTTCCCCGCCCCCTTCACAAGCCCCTCAGATTGTCATAATGGTTTTAAAAGCACTTAGGGCCAGAACTTGGATATGACAGCCTGGTACACAGTTGTTTTAATGTTCACACACATCAGACCTATGAGGAATCAAGTAATTTGGGGGTTTTGTGACTTTCCATGAGTAAATGCCATCCAGTTAAATTCGGATAAAATGCCCTCTAAATAAAATAAGTCAAGTAGACAGGAGCTTTGAGTGGGGGAATTAATTATAGCTGGTGTCCGAAGGAAAAGAATCCCACTGGGCACGGGGAATGTAATTAATGGGAGGTAGGCGCCAACAAATCACTCCTTAAAATATTAATGCTATCAAAGAACAGCTGGGTAATGAGAGAAACTTGACCCTTGAGGGACTAGCAAAGGCTGCTGTTGGTATGGCAGAACTTTAGGCAGTTATGATGTCATGAAATTCCTCTAAATTTTAACCAACATAATATTAAGAGGTGTGGTTCTGGTAAAGTTATCAGCAGTAAACATGTCGTTGTAGCTTTAATTGTCTTATTATAATCATTACATCTTATGTTTGCTGTGGTTCTAAATGACATTTCCCCTGAATCGCTCAGGATATATTTACAATCCAAACAACCGGTCCTAAAAAACAACTTGACTTTTTCTTTAAAGTCTGACAAGAACTTTTTTCCCCCCCAGTCAATAAAAACTCAGTACCTAAGAAATTTCTGCAAAACAATTTCCCATATGTTTGAATTAAGCTCATTAGGTAAGTCGAGAAAAAAATTTGTTGATGAAACCTCCAACTTAATTTGGTTTTACTTAATAGCTTACGATTGTCCCAAGAAATACCTATTTCTAAGACAGCAAAGAAGTTGAATATTTGCAAAGTCCCGTTTAACTGCGAGATGTTGGACATTTATTTTTACAGTCTTACAGCTAAATGTTAATCCCAACATTTAAAATTTGAAGTCAGAAGTAGTGCTGTACTTGGAATATACTTTCACTTCGATTTTAAAAAAGAAATCGTTTTGTTCAGCGTTGTTAAAAAAAGTTTTCTCTAGAACAGCCTGGGACGGTCGGGAGGCTGCGGGCATGATCCGCGCGCTGGACCGCGCGCACCCCGCGCCGCTGCGTCTCTGAACAAACACTCCACTCGCAACTTCTCACTCTGTGACACCGTCACGCAGCGCGCGTGACACACAGGCTGAGACATGCCGAGTGCATTCACGCTCGCCAGTACCCGAGGAGAGGAGGCGCGGGGAACAAGAAAAACACACGCTTGAGCTCAGCGCGGGTTTCACAGGACGCCGGCTTCCCAAGGCACCTGAACGCCGCGGTCGGAGCGGGGCCCCTGTAAACGGCTCCCGGGAGACGCATCATTTAAATAAACGTGCTTTTTTTTTCCCCGAACAGAAGTTCAGATCTGCTGAATTATCTGTCATTTTGTTCTTTTGTTTCCTTTGCCAGCGGGAACGGAGAAGCCGTGCTCTTGGAGGTTTGGCGCTCTGGCCTTGGCTGGCCAGTGCCCGGCGAGGGTGTGCACACTCGTGAAAACGGGTCATTCATTTCTTCCAGACCCCCCCCCAAAAAGAGGAAAAGTCGGTGAAAACCTCAGTGCCAATGTTGGCGACACCGAAAACTCACGTCATCCAGAACCTTTAGAACGGGTGTCCCAGGAACCAGCCTGGGTCTGCGCACCAGCGCACACGCGATGCGACACGCTTCGGTCACCGCGGT
>NW_007259689.1:818038-818254 GCF_000164805.1 Carlito syrichta | reverse complement strand
CGCGCCCGCCGTGATCAGCCCCCCGGGCGCCCCGGGAGGGCGGCCGCTCTCTTAACCCTCGCCGTCTCCTCCTCCCGCTTCCTTTTTAAGGACGCCTGGCAGGAGGAGCTGTCAGCGACGGGGGGCCGAGCGCACTTGGCCGCGGCTGGGTTGACTCCGGCTCCGAGACGCGCGGGGGGGGCCGAGCGCTCCCGCGTCCTGGGGGTCCGCACGTGC
>NW_007259689.1:817054-817325 GCF_000164805.1 Carlito syrichta | reverse complement strand
TATTGCCACGGCTGGGTGGACGCGCAGGGCAACTACCACGAGGGCTTCCAGTGCCCGGAGGACTTCGACACGCCGGACGCCACCATCTGCTGCGGCTCTTGCGCGCTGCGCTACTGCTGCGCCGCGGCCGACGCCAGGCTGGAGCAGGGCGGCTGCACCAACGACCGCGGCGAGCTGGAGCACCCGGGCGTCACGGCGCGTGAGTGCGGGGCCCGCGCGGCAGACCCCGCCCGGGAGAGTCCCTCCCGGCCAGACGTCTCTCTCCCAGGAT